>NC_041396.2:212133725-212373725 GCF_900747795.2 Erpetoichthys calabaricus
TAGACCCACAGTGAGTCAGCACCAGTAATATCAGACACAAGGCAGGCATCATTTCTCAATGAGATCACTCCATTCCACTTATGTCAGAATTTTAATAACCTAATTTATGCTGTTAACATGTGGAAGACAAAAGTATTTCATGAAGAAAATCTGCAAATACCCAGAGAGTGTGGGCTGGGAATCAATTTATCACTTATCCTGGAAATGTGAGGCAGCAGTGTTTTTTTTTATAACATAATGTAAAATGCTATGTATTTTATTGATGTGAAGAATTTCAGATTGGTCTGATGTGTCGGTTACACTTTATTTAAGTTTACAGTACATTATAAACCAGCTAGTAGAATATAAATTATTTATTAACTAACATAATACATAATCTTTAAAATACTGTAATACCTTTGAATAAATTACTGTCATTTTTCATAATTTTATATACATGTAATGTTAATAGCTGCTTATAAAACTTAAGTTACTCAAATCATATTAGATATATCTTCCTTACCCAGCTAAAAATCAGAGGAAGAAAAACAATTATTATGAAGTAGTCACCTAAAGCTACTGAAATTATTAACAATTAAGGATGACATTAATAAATACCTGCTACTTTCTAATGAAATTTTGCATTTATCTTTGTGGAAGAAACTTCTTTTTTTTCAAAATTTAAGTAAAATAGTGAGGAAAATTGGGCAGATTTTGTTTAGCAAAGTTTCTGATTTGGAGATAGTGAAAAATGATGGCGATGGGAAGCTAAATTTGGAGTGCAATTGTTCATAGGATGGAAAGACATAATTTATATTGTGATAGACAGCCAGGAGTCCTGCCCCGCCAGGACACCTGGAGGAAGGAAGGATCGGGAGAGTGATACTTCTCTTCCCTGGGCACCTGGTCGGTCCTTGATCCCTGGGGGACAGCGCTTCCGGGACACCAGGAAGTGCTGACAAACCAGGGATGGTGTACCCCCAGAGTGGTTCCGGGTGCAAGGGCAGCACTTCCGCCACACTGGGGAGTGCTGAAGGAAGTTCATCATCAGGCACCTGGAGCACATGCGGGGCATTATAAAAGGGGCCACCTCACTCCATTCGGGGAACTGGAGTCGGGTGGAAGAGGATGGAGCTTGCGAGCCAGGAGTGGAGGCGGCCCAAAGGACCAAGGACTGAGTACAAAATTGTAAATAGTGTTGTAAATAGTATAATAAACATGTGTGTTGTGGACATTACAGTGTCGTGTCTGTCTGTGTGTTATAATATGTTTTGTTATTAAGTTTAATGTCACTGTTCTCTGTGCCCACTGTTATGGACTCATTCATACAGGCAGACCAAGTATGGTACGCAGGGGCTCAGCATCAGCATTTAGAACTGCAGAGCCAAGCACAGGACTAGAGAGCCAAAGACAACTGGAGAATTGAATAGTCCGCTGAAAGACAGACTAGTATATTTCTGTCTTTTGTCAGCACAAAAATCCTCTTTCCTTGTTGGGAGAATGAGAACTGCATGTAGGCATTGTGCTATTCCTGTATTTTTGAAGGTGGGGTTTGAGTCCTTTCCTGTCCTTGTTTGGATCCAGAGAAGGAGCCTGCACGTGGAGCAACCAGTATATAAGAATGGACCTATGGCCAACACACCTTGAAGCTAATGGACGGAAGATTATGTCCTCCGTCCAGAAAATCCTTTCAGCGTGGCGACGAAAAAGATGGCAGGCTGCGTTGGTCAAGACCCCCACATGCTTGATAGTCTGTCATAAGCTTCCTGTCTGTAATACCGCGTGAAACCATCAGTAAAGTGAGCTAAATTATCTTTACTTCTCATGTAATCTTGTAACTGTCATATTGCATGCTCGGGGGAATAATACCTTTTTAATTTATAATTATTTAAATTCAGGTTAATTAAAACGCTGCAATTGAAAAGAACACATTTCCGGAGAGCTAATGCCTCTTAAGGAAACACTGTGGCAGGGCTAGCTGTTACATGGCATCCCAGATGGAACTCTCTGCCTGTTGCAAGGCAGGGGCCCGTCTCTAAATAATTTTTAAACTAGCCTGGCACAGCAGCGTGAGATGCACGCGGTTTTGGTGCGGCGTGAGGAACACGCGCTTCCGTGACACACACACGTTTGGGCAAGTAGCGCAGTCCTTTGGTGGAGTCATTCTAGGACCCTGAGGACACCGCACCTCCCGATGGTCAAGAAGATGGCCAGGTGTGGCCTGATGACTGCGGGTGGCCCAGAGAAGCCCGTCACCGATGAAAGGATCAGCGGGCCTAAAGATCCGGCCAGGCCATGGAAGCTACCTCCGGACGAGAGGTTTCCAGAGGTAGGTACCGGACCCAGGTGAGGATCGTCCTGGGGCATGTATCGCATTTTTCCGGGTGCCTACCTCGTAGGGGGAAACCATCCGGAGGCGTTTGTCTGGCTGGAAGATATCTGGAAGTCCGAGGAGGACGGGAGCCTCCTGTCGCAGAGTAGATCCCACATTCTAAAGGAGCACCTGGAGTCCCAGCCTGTGGGGAGTGGCCTGAGAGAGCAGGCTGTGGCGAAGGGCCTGGAGGTCCCACGTTATGCAGGTAAGGGGGAGGAGGGTGTGTGCTGGCCTCCTGCACATAGCGTAATGCGAGCAGGAGCGGTGAACCTTTTCCCCTCATCAGTGTACCCAACTGAGTCTGCGCAGGAGGCGCAGCGTCTGTGTGGCTCACGGCCGGCAGGTAAGGGCAAGCGGAATGCAAGTCCCCTGTCGGCTGATTTAGTCTCTGTGCTCACGGCCATACGAGAGCTAGAGGAGGTCCTTCAGCCCGTCTGGTCGCTTTCACAGGTGATCCGCGGCCTCCGGGAGACCATCCAGAAGTTGGAGGAGAAGGCGATTGCGGCTCTGAAAACTCTACGGGAGTGGGCGGAACGGTGCTGCGCTGAATTCTCCAGCCGGAGAGACGCGGCGGTACAGGTGTGGGACCTGTACCGTACATAAAAAAGGAGAGCTGAGCGAAGTGGGGCCAGTATCGTTTCGTTCCGGTCACCAAGTAGCCAAGCCTCCCACAGTGGATCCGGGGTGAGTGGCCGATCATGCCGTAGAGGCGAGTCTGATGCGGGGGTGTGCAAGGAGCCGGCTGGTGGGTGCCGGTTGCCGAAGCACATTGCTCCAAAAGCCGGCGTCAGCCTCGCTGAGGTCCACAGGGACGCAGATGGCGTGGGGTTTCTTTATCCCATAAGGAGACCCAGACTGTCATTGTGTCCCAGAGTGTAAGGAGGAGGATCTGGAGACAGAGGTGCAGCGGGTGCAGAGGGAAGCCCCAAGCCTGGCTGGGGACCAGGCAAAGCACAGAAACCCATCCTGTTGCCATGTCTGGAGGGCACAGGGACATGGAAGGAAGCGGCAGTGCGTTAACTGCAATAACCATGGATGCGCCTCCCCGCTCTTGTTTTACTTATCTTTTCTAGGGCGGAACTGTGACCCAGGACATGCCGGCACCCCAACCTGTGGAAGGACAGCCCTCACGGGACAGGCCGCTTCGCCCTACGGGCTTCAGCTGGGGGTGGGGCAGTGTGATAGACACCCAGGAACCCATCCCTACTGGGACACCTGGAGGAAGGAGGGACCCGGAGTGCTTCCAGGTGCAAGGGCAGCACTTCCGCCACACTAGGGAGTGCTACTGGAAGTTCATCATCAGGTACCTGGAGCACATCCGGGGCGTTATAAAAGGGGCCGCCTCACTCCATTCGGGGAGCCGGAGTCGGGTGGAAGAGGACAGAGCTTGCGAGCCAGGAGTGGAGGCGGCCCGAAGGACCAAGGACTGACAAAAATTTGCAAAATCTGCAAAATTGTAAATAGTGTTGTAAATAGTATAATAAACGTGCGTGTTGTGGACATTGTGGTGTGGTGTCTGTCTGTGGCCAGGGTAGCTGTTACAATAAACACATCTCTAAATGATTTAATCCCATATATTTTCCACACATTAAAAGCTGTGTAAGTTTGAGAGGGTGGGAAAAGGTGGTTATCATGTAGACGTGCCACAGAAAAAATATTCTCTAACTTGAAGTGCTTCCTACATTGGTTCCATTTTCTGAGTGAATGAAGGACAATTGCGTTTTTAGTATATTCATGATATCTTGTATTTACTAGTGTACAAAGCAAGGAATATAAAGAAGTGCTGCAGGATTTCATTTCTATTATGGGCCAAGTTAGTGTGTGTTCATCTATTTGTGTCAATGTCCAGGTTTTTATAGCTTGTATTTTTGCCACCTTCTTATTTAGGTCATTTTAGAGTCACCCTTTGGATGCATGGATATTTCAAATTACAAATGAATGAAGTTGTGATTGAATCTAATTTCTTAAAAATGCTTTACCCATCTTTACATAACTAGTAATTTGAACTGCAGATAAATAAGCAGTAAGCTGAAAAATGAACTATGTATAACTGTAAGAAAAACAAATATTTAATAAACTATTGCTTGTATTCTCTCAAAAAAGAAATATGCCAAAGAGTAGCTTGTTAATTTTACCAATTAGGACTGTTCTCCTGCAAAGTATTTTTGCTAGTGAAACATGTTACTTGTGTTGTATCATCCACCTGAGAACACTGAATTATTGATTGGCAACATACTGTAGGCAGATCTACTCAATATGTAACCAAAAGTCTTCATAGAACATCTTTATGAAAAGGTGTGTCTGTGTAAGACTTCACTAAAAAAGAATTCAGCACCTACATGGTGCTTTCTGAAACAGTTTAAATATTGATATGATAATATCATGACACAATGGTTTTCCCAAAAATTAGTCATCAAATCTGGAAACTTTGTAAAACCTTGTAATCTCTGGAATACAAGGACAGGTCTCTTGATGAATGAATGACGGAAAGAAAGCCAGAACTTCAAGTGAAAAGCTTGATCTTGTGTAAATGTTTTTCCTGTTTGTGTGCTATTTTGATTTTCCAGAAGTATTTATGAAACAATATTTTTGTAAAAAAGGCATGTGTTTTGCATGGTGCGAGCTTACAAGTGGATGATTTGACATGTGAATTATGCAACATGACTAACATGAGACTTTTTCATGGATGTTTTTCATATTGTTTGCTGCAATACATTGTTGGTCTCTATTGACACCTTTTCTAAAAAACAACTGTTTTCTCCATTATCCATGAAAACATGAGATTAAAACTTTTTCTCAGCCATCACTACAAACCATATGGGTAAATAATATATATAAAATATATCATTTTTGGGTAGAGTATTTCCTTAAGCAAAATGGACCCACCCCAAATCCTTATGTAGAGGAAGGTGACTATCATTTATTTTATCAGTATTCTATAACCATCCATCCATCCATCTTCCAAACGAGCTATATCCCAGCAATCGTCAGGTTCAAGGCAGGCACAACAACCGTAACCAGTAATCAGAAATCAATTGCTAACTGACATTAATAGACAGTGTTGGGAACCTTTTAAGTAAATTTTCCTCAGTAAATACATTATTCCTCAATTTCTATAAAACCAGGTGTAATTCTGCTTTTAGAGTACATTGCACACATCTTTCTTGACTTAGACTGTCAAAAAAGGATCAGAGTTCAGACTGCAATTTGAGTGGTATCATTGGTCACCTTTAATGTTTTTTTTTGGAATGTCCCCTTCTTAATTCCTATAGGAATAGTGGACGGCTGGAAGGACACTATGTGACTTCAAGTAATTGTTGGTGTGCCAGCCAGGTTGCCCTTTTTAATCCTAACCTTAAATATTATTAAAGAAAATAGGCAATAGATTGCGCAAAACTATCAAAGGCAGCACAAATAAAAGGCAGTTTTCTTGACTCTCGTGGTCTAGCAGCTTAGTACAGTGGGTCTTGTCCAGAGTCTATATTCTGGTTGCAGTTTGGATCCAGATTGAGACGATTCTCTCTGGGGCATCTGAGCTTTTATAGTGATCTAACCAGAAGTAGCGCAGCCAGTTGCCCTCACTGGTTGTCTTCTTGCTGCTGCTGTAGCTGAAAAGTGAAAGAAGGTGAAAGAAGAAATGATAATGTTAGCAACATTGCCTCCTCTCGCCTCAGATGAGCCCAGGAGGTAATCCTCTTATTCATATGTGTGATAGAATAAAATAGTCTACATATTTACCAGATAGTCTTGGGTTCACAACAAATTCTTTAACAGATATGATTGTATTAAAGTGGATAAGACACTACTGCGTCATGCACAATCAATTATAATACATTAAACTGTTAGCATTTCATCTTAATCCTAACCCACCTACCATAACAAAATTGGAAAAGGATACCCTATTTTACTTAAAATATTCTATTTCTATTCCAGAAAAAATATAGTTCAGTCTTGAAGACTCAGACAGCATTTCTATAATATATAAAACCATTTTAAAATCCCTTCCTTTTAAGACCCCAGAGTACAGAGGGAAAAAGATCTCTCATACAATATTTCAGAAAAGGAACGGAAGGCAGCCATGCACAGAATTCACTCTAGCTCCTTATGCATAGAGCATTTAGTTATTCAACTTAAAATCTTTTATTGAGCACATCTATGTTGTTTATAATTGTCCAAAATGTTTCCAGAGCAAGATCCAACCTGTGAAAGTTGCAATCGCGCTCCAGCCTCACTAGACCACATGTTTGGGGTGTATATCAAATTAACATCATTCTGGACGAAAACACTCCAGGATGGGCTTCAAGTGGAAAAGGACAAACAAACTGTAATTGCTTTTACTTCACTATTAGCACATAAACTTATCTTGCTCAACTGGAAGAATCCTAACTCACCTCTTTTAAGTCAGTGGGTAACTGATGTTATTTACTATTTGAAATTGGAAAAAATCAAATTCTCACTTAGAGGATCTGTTCAAAACTTTTTAAAAACCTGGCAGGATCTAATCAATAACATATATAAATGTATAAAATACATTTATATTGGGGAGAAGGACTTCTTTCCGTCGTTACTACTCTCAAAGTTTTACTCTGGTTATTGGCCTTCCTCTCTTTCTCATGGGTGGGGGTTGAATTGAATTTAGTTTGCTAAGCTTGACTTGATTGTAAGGAATGTTACATGCTTTTAATAAATTCAATATAAAAAAAATAAAAGATGGGTAAAGTAGAATGAATTGGTGCATTTTCTTTTTCCTTATGTCTGTGAGAAATGTTAGCAAATAGCCATTTAATACTTATTAATCAGGCCTAGATCCACCACAAAGTCAGACCTTTTGTTTCTTGACACTTTCATTAACATTTTTAATTTTAGGTGATCTCGCTCAACAAAATGCATCTGGGAAATTTAAAGACATATATATAAAAATTTAGAAAGACTTCTAGAGTGATAATAATAAAAAAAAAGCTGGATGGAAATATGGTACCTCATTAGGCTCAGGGTACTATTTGTATTCCATACAGCCTATAACAGTCATGTGTTTAAAAAAATTATTGTGATTGATTTTATAAAAACTTATCAGAAGCTTGACAAACAAGAGGACGCCATGCTTGGCAAACAAGAGGAGGCCATTCAGACCACAACGCTCATTTGGTTGTCTAAGTAGAGTAGAGTTTGGTCTTCAAGAGGCATGCTGAATTTCAATAGACTGGGAGCAGTTCAGGTGTTTAAGGTAAGTTCATTTCAGAGATTAGGGCAAAATATGAAAAATGGCAAACAGTTTTATCAAAGCTGGAGGAATTAGAAATTGTTAGAAGGCGGAGTGAAGCAGAACTTTACACTCTGGAGAAACAGAAACGAGAAACTGAAAGTGAAAAAAAAACTGAACATTATTTATACTATAACATTCTAATGCCATTTAATCCAGAGATTTTTATGGCAGCATCAGGTGCAAAGTAGGAAGAGGTGCTGGTTAGAAGCCCCTTCATACATATGCAGCTAATTTAGCATTGCCAGGGAATGTAGCCCATACACTTGTTGAGATGCAAGAGGAAAAGCTGTGCAGACGTGGGGATACTGTGTCCACTTTACACAGACGATGACTGGTTGTGGCATTAACACACAGGATGTTAGATTTGTAAGACTTCAGCGCTAACCACTGCGCCACCTTTCTTTTTTTTACACACAATGTAAGTTTTAAATATTAAGTAAGATTGGAAGGTCACCTTAAGTTGAGTAAATGGAATATATGAAGAAAATAAATTATTAGTAATTGTTAATTTTATGAGGCAGATAGCTCTTTGTAATAAAGACAAAATTTTGCATTTTTTAAGTCGTGTTGGCAAGATGACAAAACGTACGTTGAATAACTATTAAGATGAAATAATGCTAACTGTAATGCTGGTAGAGACTCTAAAGTACAAAAGTTACTTTTTATATACTTATAAATGGGAACAAAAAGACATTGCAGGATTTGCTTGTAAAATCCATTTAAAAATTCATATACTCTAAAAATTAATTTCTTTTGGTCATGCTGTACTTAAAGTTGTATGCATGCCAGAATATTCAAAAATGAGACCAATGTTGGCATGTGATCAGAAGAATAGAATGGCATTCTGTCTTGTCAGTCTCATTGAAAGATTAGGTCGATTCTGTGCAGATCAGTCAGTCAAGCAGAACTAACGGGTGGACGGGACTGTTAAATAAATGGATTTTCAGTGGTTACACTTTAATTTAAAACAAAAGAGCTGAGAAAGCACAAACCACATTATTTGACTTTTGAATACACTTGGCTGAAAATATTGAACTTGCAATTTTGTTTATAACAATACTGTATGAACTGGGCATAGCAGATACAAAATTGAAAAGTATGCCTCCACACTTCTTTTTTTAGATGAAAAAAATCCCATTTTAGATTTGTGAATACCAGCTATAATACGGAACGGTCTTTCTAATAGCAGCAGAATGCAGTATTTTGATAAACTGAGTGGTAATGGCTTATCTATCTATCTATCTATCTATCTATCTATCTATCTATCTATCTATCTATCTATCTATCTATCTATCTATCTATCTATCTATCTATCTATCTATCTATCTATCTATCTATCTATCTATCTATCTATCTATCTATGTCTCATGTTCTGTGACTAGCAGTGCCAAATGTAGCTTTAACACAGTATATTTTGAGCTTGTAAAAGTTTGAGGCATGGCAGAAAATTGGTCCTTTGTCTTATGAAAACAAATAATGTCTTTGCCAATATATATTACAGCTACAGGGTCTGTTTTGATATAAGGTAACATAGTTGAAGTAAGTATTTAATTCTGAAAAAGTATTTGTTACTTTTCAAAAAACCAGTTGACCAAATTAGTACAAACTAAACACCTTAAATGGCAGAAAGGATTCAAGACTCGCTTTGCAAAAAAGGGTGTCTCACCCATTTGCCTACCTTTAAATAGCTCATGTAAGAACTTTCTGTTAAACCTTCTCTAATTCTCTGTCACAGAAGAGCTCTGGGTTCTTTTCTCCCATGTATCAAACATTTTGTCCTTACTGTTATTCTACCCCCAAATTCCATGAACTTCTGGATAAGAGGTGGCTAAATAATGCACAGAGGATCACTTCTGGGGTCAAGTGCAGTCATTAATTTGTAACAGGGACACCAGGCTAGAGCCCCTTGTGTTCCAGCACCTAAGCCTTCTGTGAACTTTAACATGTGTCATCCTTCACTGTGCCTGCTTCTCTTCCTCCATGGGGCCTTCTTTAGGCCTGCTCATGTCCTGTGCCACCCTTCCAAATTCATAAACAGGTATACTCTCGGTCCATAGAATAAATTCAGTGTTGTAATTGGTTACCTAAGTATTAATTGAATTGAACTGAAATTTATTTCCAGGCAACTTATTTTCTAGGATTTGTTCTAGAAACAGATCTAAAAATGGTAATATTGAATTGACAGTATGATATACAATACATAACATTATCACAATATCAACTAAAACAGCAGTACATAACAATGTAGTGTACATAAACACATAACATGCATTAACCAATTTGACAATGTTTAAAAATCTACCCAAAATTGTGCTATATGAGCCTTTAAAACTAAACATACATTTTTTTTCTAAGTTTAATGGAGGTGTTTTAAGATCTAGGAATCTGGAGAGTCATATTAAACATAATCGATCCGAGAGAGTACAATAGATCTGAAACCATTTCCACCGTTTTAGAGTAATGAGGTCCAGATAGTTGAGTGCACACCACCTGGAAAGCTAATCCACCTCAGTCTTGTACTGTAGTGTCACCTTCTCCCCATAGCAGTTTTACAAATAAAGCATTGGGCATATAGTCATAGTAGAGGAGACAGAACACAACCCTGAGGTCAGCCTATAATCAAGGTAATGGATTCTGGCTGTTATTTATTCAGTTTGATGCTTATTTCTCAGAAAGTCACAGCCATATGGCTTGGTCAAGTTCATGTTGGACAGTCTACTGTGTGGAAGCTGTGGTATGATTGAGTTCTTAAATGCTGAACAAAAGTTCATGAGTCAAAGCAGAACATAAGTGTATGGGGAGTCTAAATGCTGCAAGGTGTAATGGAGAGCCATATGTACTGCGTCTTCACCTAATCTGTTGGCAGAGTAAGCAAAGCGAATTGGGTCAAAATGAGAATCTGTGATGGATCTGAGATACAGAAAGACTGGATGACAAAATGTTTTTGTTCTTGCTGAGGTCAGTGCCACTGGACTTTAATTAATAAGTGACAGGTAATGTTCTGTTTTTGGGGACTAGAGTAATTGTGATTGTTGTATTGTAATAGCAACAAACATAGCAACTACCCCATTTACAGAGATGCCTAAGCCAGCTGCTTTTTAACAACTTTGTCCCTGAAAGAGCAAACAAACATTACATTTAGTGACATGGATAGGGGAAAAGAATTAGGGTCCTGTACTACTCGACGTTTTCTCTCAAACACTCTAGGGGGAGCGGTGCATCTTAACAATGTAGTAAAAACTGTTCATCTAATTAGTCAGAGAAGGATCACTCAGGCTACATTCAAACTACTACATTTTCATTTAAAAATTGTGTTTTTAAATGAAAATCATTTCTGTCCACTCTAGTGTTTTCACATAATTTATGGAAGAATCTCTGCAAACAATAAAACAACTGAAAATACATATGACATAGCTGTTTTCTTACAATGGGCATGCATGCATTGGTGGAAACAGGAAGAGGAAGTGTCATCCATGCTAGACGTGTATTTGCAGTTTGTGTTTACACACAGACAACAGCAACTGCAAATGCTAAAAAAAACAAAAAAGATTATTTTGCTTAGATTGACGATGAGGTAGAATTGTTATTGAGAGTAACCCACAAGTATAAAGTGAGCAAAGCAACTGAGAAAATGTAATAAGTAGGATCCAATCAGGGATGGGCTATGTATTAAGTGCAAACCAATCAGAGAGCGATTAGAGTCTGTGTTCTCTCCCATTCACAATGTAACACTGAGCCTGCATTTTCAAAAATATATGGCTCTGGAGATTATTTTCAAATATCTTCATTTTTGGGAGTTAAAAATGTCAGGGTAGTCTAGACAAACAAAGAAAACAGAGACTCATGACTGCTTTTGTCAAAGAAAGTGTGGGTGTAGCCTCAAAGGTGGGAGGATTTGCATTTGTAATTACCTGCAGACCTTCCCAGACATCTGAACAATCATTGATGAGCAAATGCTTTTCAGGCTTCTCCTTATGTCTGCATTGAACATCCTTAACCGTTCAGTCTTGCTAACATTTTGTATTCTTTATAGAGCCTTATCTCCCTTTTTGTATGCTTCTTCTTCAGCTGTCTGTAGCTTTTTAGTTCTTGAGAAAACCATGTCTGGTCATGATTATACATAAGATTTTGATATGCAATATTCCTTGCAGAAACCTGATATCACATGGGATTGTGTTCTAATACTTACTGTATATAAACAAACAAACAGATAATATTAATTTCTGGCCTTCTTGTATTCTTCCATAGCCTCACTAATCCATTTTTTCAGTATTTTTATTTCTGCTGCTTTTGTTGATTTTAATTTCTGCCTGTAAGACGGTTCAAAATATAGTGTGGTCCAAGTTACCCACGTGGAATAGGTTGATACCATAGTGGAAAATCTCACTGGCAGCTTGCATTTTGGGAGTTCAAATACAAAATAGTAATTATTTAGACAAGGTATTTATTTCAACAGCTGGAACCCCTGATCTGAAAAAAAACTGCATTGCAATAGCAACGTTTGCCTGAGGAGGAGTAAACTTCAATTAGAATAACAGATGCAGGCTTCTTCAGCAGATAAAACAGTTTACAAATAATCAACTGCAGATTTAAATCACACTTACCTAAAATAATAAATACTTGGAGATGGTGTTAAATTATAGGATTAAATTCTGAATGCACACTCATTCTGTGGGCATAGTATGTTTTTGGATATGCTTTAATGGGTTCACCTGCGGTCATGGTTTTATTTTAACAGGCCAAAGACATCTGTCGCAAAGAGTGCAGAATAACTAATAGCCAGTTGTCAATGTACTGTAGTTAGGATTGGTGCTTTAAATGGACCTGTGGGCATATATAGTATGCTCAATACTTGTGTTATACTTTCACATTAACATATTGATTTGCTTACATTTATTTACAGATACTAAAGTATTTAATATTAGAAAAACAATATTTCAAATGCTACATTCCTAAGAAGCTGATGGTCAGGTTCTGGATTCTTTCATATTATTTTCAGGTAATATGTTCCAGTTACATTCAGATGTACAGACTTAAGAAAAACATACATGATTTAAATTAATTGTAATGTTTGAGTAAGATGATAACAAAGAGCAGCTACTACACCCTGATGTCTCTGCTATGGTTTCACACCTCACTTGCTTTCCAGCTAGAATCAGCAAGCCGTCCAGCCTTTGGACATCTCTTCTCTAAACCAAGTCAGAGTACTGGGGATATAGAGATCTTTTCATAAGGATGGTGAGCAGGTCTAAGTGAACCTTTGGCAGTTGTTAGGTGTAGTTATTAAATCCATCCATCCATCCATTTTCCAACCCACTGAATCCAAACACAGGATCACGGGGGTCTGCTGGAGCCAATCCCAGCCAACACAGGGCACAAGGCAGGAACCAATCCCGGGAAGGGTGCCAACCCACCGCAGGACACACACAAACACACCCACACACCAAGCACACACTAGGGCCAATTTAGAATCATCAATCCAGCTAATCTGCATGTCTTTGGACTGTGGGAGGAAACTGGAGCGCCCGGAGGAAACCCACGCAGACACGGAGAGAACATGCAAACTCCACGCAGGGAGGACCCGGGAAGCGAACCCAGGTCCCCAGGTCTCCCAACTGCGAGGCAGCAGTGCTACCCACTGCGCCACTGTGCCGCCCGTAGTTATTAAATGATTGCTCTTAAATGAAGTGAATGTGTCTGCTGGTTGCAAATTTTTTAACTAGTTGTATTTGTGTGCTTCTTGGTTTTTATCTAACTGAATGTTACTCAGAAAACAAATGTCATATTTTCTTGTATAAAAAATGACTGAACAAAAAGAATTAATCTTAAACTTAAGTGTGTTTTGTCCTTCTGTCACCAGTTTGTATTTGTGCAGAAGTTTCTGGCTTTTAGCCAAATACCATTTTTCATGTAGCATATGCCAGACACAACCCACAACATATTGTTTGGTTAGTTTCCAACTGGCATCCTATCCAGCTCAGGTTTGTGCTTAGGACCCTTTGATAATAGCTGCGCCTTTTTGTACACAATTGTATATGACACACATATATTTATATATATATATATATATATATGTATATATATATATATATATATATATATATATATATATATAGATATATAGATATATATATATATATATATATTGTTGTTCAAATGTAACTGTGACTAAAGATGTAATTTTTGTGTTCAGTGCAATTTGTATGTAACTGACAATATAAAATTATAAAAAAAATGACAAATAAAGCCGTCTAGCTCATTCTTCCTTCATGTCTTTACATGCCTAATTAAGCGTGATGTACAGTACTGTATGTCAATCTATTTTAGAAGTTTAACGCCATAGAAATACTGCATTATGTATCAGATTTTTTCATAATACGGTAAAAGCCTGATCGTTAAAGCAAGCAGTGGTAATGATTTGTGGAGTTGGGGTCTTCATGGGGGATGGTTGAAAGAGAAATTGAGGAGAAAAATCTATTTGCAAAAGCACAAGGAATTTCTGTTTTTAACAAACTATAATGTTTTAAGACATTTTTGGTGTCTATTATCATCACTAATCACTTCGATATTGTGACATTCTTATTTTCTTTACAGGCCACTTTATTTTATTTTTTTACCTTTGCTTTAAGCCTGTTTTTATTTTGTTTCCATTACTTATTTGTCTGTATTCATGTGATGTATTATATCAATATTATATCAATACATGTAGTTTTTATTTATAATAATATATGATATAGTAATGTATAATCAAAATCGAAAATTAATTGTATTTTGTGGTCCCTTGGAGGTGAGGTAGAATTGGGTAGGGATTAATCTTGTAATTGAATTTAAAGGTTTTAGGTGTCTCTGCAGCATGTCAGTGGCACATGCATATCGGAGAAGAGGGGAAGGAGGTGCACACTGAGAAGACAGACAGAGAGAGAGAGAGAGAGAGAGGGGTGAACAGGAGTGGTGAAAAAGAGTGAGAAAAGGAAAGAGTGTGTGTGAGTGTGGGTAGAAGGGAACACGTGAAAGAAAGTAGTCAGAGTTAGAGAGGGAAGTGACACCTAAAGGTGGAATGGCAGAATTTGTTTTTATTTTAGAGGTGTGTATTGTGTTCCCAGACAGCAAGCCGCAAGAGAGCTAATTTCTATCTATCTATCTATCTATCTATCTATCTATCTATCTATCTATCTATCTATCTATCTATCTATCTATCTATCTATCTATCTATCTATCTATCTATCTATCTATCTATCTATCTATCTATCTATCTATCTATCTATCTATCTATCTATCTATCTATCTATCTATCTGTCTGTCTGTCTATCTATCTATCTATCTATGTATATTTTTGAATGTACTTTGTTATATTATTTGCTATGTAAAATATAAATTAATGAACCTTTATATCACTAAGATATGCTTGTTTAGGTAACAGGCATCTCTTTATTAGCAGGTGTGAAGAATCATGCACGTGTACAAGAGTGTACTCTTTAGCAGAGACGCAACCTGTCGATTTGTTCCTTATTTGCACCCAAAGCTACCAAGATAGGTTCTTGGTTCCCTATATTCTTTTCATGATTAAAGACTCAGAAAATGAATGGATTTAGTGAATGGTTAATTTGCTAACCTATTCTTACTTCCCAAATTTGTTTAGGTGTTGGTTGAAAAACAGCAGTAATAGCAGGTAATAGCAGTGACTTGCCAGTCATTTGTTTAATAGTTATAGTTAGCATGACAGCATCAGGCACAAAGTAGAAACCTCAGCTATATTTGGTAAATGTATAGCTGCCAGTCAAACAAACATGTATGTCTCTGGCACAGAAGATGAAACTGGAATTTTTCGTTACTTATGTGAAAATTCAATTGATTGAATTTATCTTAAAAATATAAAAAAATAATGACATAGCTATGAATCATATGATCTCTTCACCTGAGTCTAAAAATGGATAACACAAAGTTTTTATTTTATGTTCATGAAACTATTATGTCACTTTTATGTCACATACAGAGAAGAGTCACAAACAGATACAAATTAATACACGAGATAAATATAAAGCATAAGCTAAATGGAGACTCTGGACACTTTATTTCTTTGGATGTGACTATCTGCTGTACCTGATCTTGTTCTCTCACAGCTCATCATCAATTTATTATGCACACACTGGCCACTTTATTAGGTACACTGGTTCAACTGCTTGTTAATGCAAATATCTAATCAGTCAATCACATGGCAGCAAATGAATGCCTTTAGGCATGTAGACATTGTCAAAACAACCTGCTGAAGTTCAAACTGAGCATCAGATTGGGGAAAAAATTTGATTTAAATGACTTGGAACTGGCATGGGTGTTGGTGCCAGATGGGCAGTTTTTAGTATTTCAGAAACTGCTGAACTCATGGGATTTTCAAGCACAACCATCTCAAGGCTTTACAGAGAATGGTCAAAAAAAGGGTAAATATCCAGTGAGCAGCAGTTCTCAGGGCAAAAATGCCTTGTTGATGCCAGAGGTCAGAGGAGAATGGCCAGACTGGTTTGAGCAGATAGAAAGGCAACAGTAACTTAAATAACCTCTCATTACAACTGAGGTATGCAGAAAAGCATCTCTGAATGCAAAACATGTCAAACCTTGAAGTAGATGGGCTACAGCAGCAGGAGTCCACACCAGGTGTCACTTCTATCAGCTAGGAAGAGGCAACTGAGGCTACAACTCTCAAAGACTCACCAAACTTGGACAACAGAATATTGGAAATACCTCGTTTGATGAGTCTTGATTTATGCTGCGACATCTGGATGGTAGGGTCAAAATTTGGCGTTAACAATAGGAAAGCATGGATCCATCCTGCCTTGTATCAACGGTTCAAGCTGGTGGTGGCGGTGTAATGGTGTGGGGAATATTTTCTTGCCACACTTTTGTTCCCTTTGTACCAACTGAGCATTGTTTAAGTGCCACATCCTATCTTGTCCATCCCTTTATGATGGCTACTTCCAGCAAGATAACGCTCCATGTCACAAAGCTCAAATCATCTCAAACTGGTTTCTTGAACACGACAATGAGTTCACTGTACTCAAATTGCCTCCACAGTTTCCAGATCTCACCCAATAGAGCACCTTTTGGATGTGGTGGAATGGGAAATTCACATCATGGATCTGCAGCTGACAAATCTGCAACAACTATATGATGCTATCATGTCAATATGGACCATAATCCCTGAGGAATGTTTCCAGCACCTTGATGAATCTATGCTACTAAGAACTGTGACAGTTCTGAAGGCAAAAGGGAGTCAATCCTGGTACTAGCAAGGTGTACCTAATAAAGTGGTCGGTGAGTGTAGTTGGTATTCCTGGTTACTATAAACTCAGCCTCATTTGTTTTATCCTACTTATCTTCTGACCAAAAGCTGATTAAAAATGCTGAAAGAAATATTCATGTTCATTTTCAGACAATACTTGGATCGATCACTATAAGTGGTTACAAAAACTGAAATTCAAAAATGACATGCATAGTGTAAACTTAGTAAGAGAAATTGGTTAAAAGAAGTTACATTGCATCTGCATATGGAGACAATTTTGGTTTTGTGCCCAACCCAGAGATTGAGAGTGACTTGGTATCATGTGTGAACTGTATTGCTTCTTTTCTCCTGTATTTCTCATTTTTCTATTTACTATATGATTTACATGTAGATTGCAAGTCACATTCATTTTGGTCTTTTCCTACATCCATTCAAAGAGAACTGTTAAAATTATTCTTTGTTCACAGTACAGATCCTCAGCTATGTAAAAAATCTTTTTTTTTTCATAAATCCTAATGTTAAATACCTTTTTAAAGTTTTAGTGGAGATTCAAAAGCAGTAGAGTACTATTAAAATTAATGAGCCCTGGATTTATATCTATGCTATTCTGAAACAGAATTAAAACAATACTAAAATTCCCAAACATCTTCTTTTGCTTTGTAATTCAAGGTGGCAATCTCGAAAAGTGACATTTCTTTTTTCCAGTTTCCAGTTTATTCATTGACTGATTTTACTCACTCCTTAATGTCCCACTACTATGCTGTGTCAAAAGGCAATTGCGACAACCTAATCCTATAACTTATGTTCATGAACCATAAGGACAATTTTCATCCATATCCAATACCTTCTTTACAACCAGAATACAATTTTCCATCCATTCCTGAAGTATTTCATGCAACTAGGAACTAAGTATCACTTTCTTCATAGTATTGCATTTTGACCCTGGCTTACTTTAAGAAAACTGTCAGAAAAGAAAACAAACAAACACATTTAATCTGCATTGTAAACACTGACTTTCTATTTTGTTCCTTTCTTCCTGGCAATCTTCTCATCAAATGACCCCTGTAAACCACCTCTGGGTGTCCTGAGAGACCCCCTGAAATTAAAACTTGATTTTTGGCCCAGCTAACTAGTATTTGATGTTTTATTATTTCTAAATTATTCCCATAGAAAATCAACTTTTTTAATCAGGACTTCGTGAAACCACTTGTATTTCTTGCACAGAGACAATTGAGCAGAAAATTACAGTAATCCAATCAAGAGATAATGGAGGCATGAGATGAATGAAAAATTGAAAGCCATGAATTAAGGAGATTCCACACCAGCATGACTCTGTTCTCTTGACTTTTAAATGTGCATTATTGTGTAATGTCCAATGTTCCTATCTGCCCAGGCTGTGCTCTTTGCTCTTTTGTTAACTTGTTATAAACGTATGAGTTAAGCGAATAACAATGCATATACAGTTCAGTGAAAAGGTATTTAATGCACTCACTGTTTGATTGTCAACATTATTGCATGTTGCTTGCTGAGAGTCTGATCAGATCTTTCTATGGCTTTTAGCAGGAGATAGAGGAGAGTATGACAAGGAAAAATGACTCCAAAATTTGGTGCATCTTTCATTAGCTTGGTGTACAATATTCCGGTGAGAAAAAATGAATACATCCCCTTAATTAAACAGATAATTAAGGTCAGATGTTTGAATATCTTAGTTAATAATAAAGCATGACATAGTCAAGACTGGACATATATAAATCGGACTAACTTTTGTCAGTTTCCTAAATGGCAAAGTTGTCCATACAAAAATTCTCACATTACAAACAATCAAACAGAGTTTCTTCTCACTTTTGGTAATGTTGATATCTATCTTTCTGGAGAGGATTAAAATCAATTCAAAGAAATGGATTGTCAAATTAAGAACATTTGGGACAGCGTTTAACCTTATCATGATTGGTATTCCTGCTAAACACATACAAATTTTAATAAAGGCATACAACTTTTTAATGAAGACAAAAAAAAACACCAAAAGTGAATTTTCAATACACCAACAGCTGACAGAGATTATAAGCAGGCACAATTATTAAAAGCCGGAGTCGGGCATTGCATGCATCTGCTGGGGAAAAAGTGGGCTGAAAGGTAATATTATATTAAAAAATAAGTTAAAGACACAACATTTCTAACATCCTTTTTCAAATGTATGCTGAAAATGAGAGCGCTGACTAGGCTGTCATACGTGGAAGATGTGGAAAAAAAGAGTCCAAATGGGTGAATAGGGTAGAAGCCCACACTGTTTTTAATTACTTTCTAGCTAATTCATTCTTTGGAGAAGTGTATTTGTATTTGGATGTGTGTAAGTGGACTCTGCAATTGACAGTCCAGTCTTATGCCTGATGTTTATGCGACCATCACCCTGAACTGGATTAACAGGGTTTCACAATGTTACTATTATCCTTTTTTGCACTGTAATGCTTTGTCACAGAATATATTCTGGGTTGACTGATAAACTCTAAATGCAAAATAAAAAGTGTTTAGTTTAATCATCTTACAGGCAGCATCATATTATAACATTCTAGATTTCCATAAGAGCAAAGTACTGTTTTTGTAAACCATTTCTGAATTTTGGTAGGATGATTTACAAAATGTAAGTTCTATTAAAAAAGACTATAATTGAAATTCTTCTATCAGAAAATGTTTGAGAGAATTGCTTTTCCCTGTTGGAAGGCAACCTCATTTATTTTTGATGGACAATTTGTTGTTAAAGTGTGAAATGTATTATTTTTGCCAGTCTGATAATTCCTGCATTTGACGTTCTGTCACTTCATAAATCTAATTTTTAAAGTATCTTTTTGCAATTATAAACTATACAAACAGTTATACTTACTTTAAATCATTTTATTTTTGCTTCTGAACTCTTTGTCTAATGAACATCAGTAAAGTCTAAACATGGATAAAATGTATAAAATGATTGCTTACAGTTTACTATAAAACTACTATATGCAGATTGACTTTTGTTACATTGGTGAAACATTTTCTTCAATATGCTAATTTAATGTATGTTTTTTTGGATTAATTCTGTGTGGTTCACTAGACACATGTGGAAAAAGGCGAGCACATGTAAGAAAATAGATCACCAACTTTAACAGGTCATGTCAGGTCAGGTTCGGGACCATGCACTGATACAGTGCATTGCCGCACCCACAACATGACGAAACAGTTCAGGATCCTGGTTGGCAACCCCCCAGGCAGACACACGGTCCAGTACCACCCTCTGGAAATGACCCTCTATCTGCCGCAGCCAAGTATTGTGTGGGCGTCCCCTCTGCCTCGGGTCCCCAGCAATGAGGATCCTGTGAGCTGGATCAATCTTGGGGAGTTGCGCCACATGGCCGCAGTGCCGTAGTTGATGCTCCCTCATGATTCAGGTAATGTGCCTCATTTGGGACTCCATGAGTAACCATCTCATTCAACAGACCAGCAGTACCCAACGATTCTCCAAAGAGACACAGTACCAAAGGAGTCCAGTCTTCATCTCAGGTCACTGGATAGTGTCCATGTCTCACAACTATATAGCAAGACAGGAAGCACCAGGACTGTGAAAACTTGGACCTTCATCCTTTTGCAAAAATATCGGGAGCGTAACACACCCCTTTCCAGTGACCTCATGACCCCCCATGCTCTCCCAGTCCGTCTACTGACTTCATAGGAAGAGTCACCAGAGATATAAATATCACTGCTGAGGTAAGAAAACCTCTTGATGAGGTCTGCATTTTCTCTGCAGACAGACAATCTGCTGATGGCTGTGCCTAAAAGGTCATTAAAGGCCTGGATATTCATTTTTATCCAGGATACTCACAAGCCCAGACACTCAGACTCTCAAGAGCCCCAATCAGAGCCTCCATTGACTCCACGAAGATCACAGCATTGTCGGCAAAGTCAAGGTCAGTGAATCTTTCTTCGCCAACAGATGCCCCACAGATGTCCTTTCAACACCAAGTGTAACAAAAAAATGAAAAAGCAAATTTCTGTTATGGTGTATTTTGAATTTAACTTTGCATTGCTCTCTTTGGCCATGCTTCTATCAGAAAATGTCCAGTAGGTAACCCAGCAACCTGTCATGATTTATAATGAAAATGGCCAGACAAAGAGTAATTTCTCAGATTATGTTTTTATATCTCTCCTTTAGAGTGTTAATGCACTGTAATTCCACTATTGAAATAGGGTATTAGAGTTTAATTCCTCATGCTACTCCTCTGATTACCAGTACATAACAGTGTTACGTAATATCCTGAAAAGTGATTAAACAGCTTTACTTTACCTCTCTTTTATAGATTAAAATATTAGCCTATCCACACACACAAATATATTAAGCATGTCTCAAACTTTACTGTCCCCTAACACTTAATAAACTTGAATCACACTGTCCTAAAAACATTTTCTCCCACCTTAAATGATTTGTTCCCTTGCTTAATAAGCCAGAATAATTACAAGACCGCTTTAAAGACTATGAAGTTCAATGTAAAGTTTTTTCATCAACGATGTTCTAATTAAATTACAAATTTTTCAAAATATTGTTGCACTGACCTGTTAATGGATTGTTGTAGTCTTGTCACTGTACTTTGTAGTCTTGTCACTGTACTCTGATTAGAGGAAAATGTGCAGGTTATATCTGTGATATTAGCAAAAAACAGGGGGAAAACGTAAAAGTAATATGCTATGAAACAATTTTATAGACTTTAAACGTATGTAAGGTAACACAGATTCCCAACAGACAGGCCTATTGTGCCTTAGCTTTTGTGTGTTGGTTCAATTTGAATGTTTTGTGTGGACTGTCTTCATGTCTTCCTTTGTTTTTCTCTTGAGAACTTCATTTTCTTTCCCCTGATTCAATCTTGTACTGATTCAAAGGTTTAACTGTAGTAGTAGTAGTAGTAGGGTGTTGTACTGTGTTAGCCATTATAGATGCTATGTGAAGTCAAGCAAAATGACACCTTTCATTGGCTAACTGAACTGAATTACAGTGCGCATGCTTTTGATGCAACTGAGTTAAAAACAGACATTTATATGAATGTACCTTGCAATACGTGATGGTCTGTATGGGACTGGTTCTATCCACTGAGAAATACTGGCTCTCTGGAATTTATGTAACCAAGAAAGAAATGACGAGTTAATGAATGGACAGATAAATACACATATAAAATTACCTGAGAATGGGAAACAAAATGAAGTGTTTTGGTAGTTTTAATCTGATTAGGCAGAAAATGGAAATATAATAATGGAACAAATACAGTACAAGGTTTTGTACTTGTTGACCACTGCAGGTTGGGAATAGGAGCATTTCTTGCACATTATGCTGGTGTCAAATCATACTATTTCAAAACAACTTACAATTTTTACCATTTAATTTCTAGATCCACTACACCCTTTTGAATACTCAGACGTAGCATCATAATAATATAATGTGTCTTACTTACCATTTGCACTGAAAATGCTGGGGAGATCGTCCAGATGGGCAATACTAAAACTGTGTTCAGTAAAAACAAAACATGTTATTCAAAATCAAAGCTACAGCACATTAACCTAAAAAGATTGATTAATCAAACAATATTATAACAATAATGTAAAACTTCATTAACTAGAGGCTTTCCTAAATAGAGAAGGTAACCATAATTAATTCTTAAACACCTTAAACATAAAAAAAAATCCAAAAACTAAGAGAAGTATACAGGCCACCATAAAACAGCTAGGGTGTGACTGCATATTTGCAGAGCAATGCTTGAGCAATAAACTTTGAACATGCCTTCTCTTAAAAAAGATCCTATTTAACATCAGACCTACATAAATCAAAACCTAGACAAGCCTGGATGGATTTACTATGGGCAGAGCCCAACACAAATCCTGACAACTAGATGCAATAATTTTGAAAAGCAGTAAGCCTCAGATATTAACTGCAGTAAAAATAAATTGGTTATTGCTTTTTGCGCCCTGTTTAATCCAATTTAGAATGGCTTTACTGTTTTGGAAAAATCTAACATTGCATTTGTCTTATAGAACCAGTAATTCATAAGTCAAGGGTGGTGTTTGAATCACTTTTACTGTGTATACATTTTTAATCTCATATTATAGATAAGATGTCAGCTTATTGAAATCTTTTAAAAGTGAATTTCTTATTTTCAAGAGCAAAATAAGAGAAATGTGACTATGAAAATAATATCATACAGCACTTTCAAAGCTGCTTAATGTGTTTCAAAGTATGGAGATGGGAGGGTGAGGGGTTCTAGAACATCCCAGAACCATCGCACATGAGACAGGAGCCAACTCTAGATATAGTGCAAACTCAGGGCAGGCCCCTCTCTCTCTCTCTCTCTCTCTCACACACACACACACACAGTCACAAAGGGCCAATTTTGTACTTTACCAAAAATGTGAAAACAATTTGCAGAACCTATCTGCATAGTTTATTTAGCAGATATACTGTAATATTTGTATAGCATTAGATAATGCATTCATAAGTATAAAATTAGCGATGGGTTTAACTAAGAAATATTGTGATGGAAAAATCTATACTAGTTTTGATAGAAGGAATCTCAAAATTAGCTTCATTGTAAATGGAGGTTAGAAATGGAGCAGATATTTAGACTAAATAGTTTCCATCTTCATGTAGCCTTAGGTGTTTTTTTTCCATTAAAATGAGAGGGGAGCCAGTAAAAGTCAGTCATCCTAACCTACATCAATACCGAAGAAGAAATGTACTATAAAGAAACCTGCATTTAGCCACTGATAAAAAGAAATATTTAAAGTATTTAAATATTGTCTCTCTATGCAGTTAATGTAGTCAATCTGCCATTTTGTGTTTGTTGATAAAGCACAGTGAAGAGCAATTTGCAAACAAACAATATTATTATACATTACCTCTTATGATGAAACTGGCAGATGTTTGTGAAAATAACATACCAAAATGAAAAAGGTGATTTATTCAAAACTTTCAAGTAACATTTCAAGTAACATTAAACACAATGGAGTGTAAAATATGGAAACTTTGTTGTTTGCTTCTCCTTGCATTCACTAATTAGCGTGTGATTGAATGAAACTAAAAATGTGATAAGTAAGCCACCATCAGGAAAATAATAAAACCCTAAATTTACAGAAGAGCTTTGTTATGACTGCAGTTTGTAGTTCTGAGATTTGATAACAGTACAATCATAGGGTGCGTAACTACATTTTATGCAGTTACATATCAAACTCAATACAGTGATTTTAAAAAATGCATCAAATAAGGATAAATAAATTTCAAGGAACTACATTTGGAATGATTAAGTTTTAATTGAATCAATTGCACAGTCTTTAAAATTGCCTGCATGCAGCAATGAAGTTCAATAAGTATTTCATGTGTCACTGTGGGCTGCGTATGACATATATCTTTATATTTAATATGCTACCGTGGCTACTCGTTTGTCTGTCCAGGATTTTAAATCATCTGTAACTCGCAAACCGTTTGACCAATTGACCTGAAAGCAGCAAGCACTTAAGCCTTTGAGCAAACAAAAACGTACAGAGAAAGAGTTTGAAAACTATGAATGCTCAAGTCAAGTGTATTCACTGCATGTTATCGTGCAGTGTGCCGTTACTGGCCAGGATGCCTATATAGTGGAAGGACCAGGGGAGAGAGCATATGCCGGGCATTACTTCCCTCCGAAGCACTGGGTAGCAGCCCCCTTGGGTTGCAGAGGTGCCTTAGACACCCACATGGCTCCGTGGGAGTTGGCATTTGGAGCAGCCTTGTTGGGTTCCATGTTTACCGCTGGGGGTGCTGCAGGTACTGCTGTACCCTTGGTTGCAGCACTTCAACTAAACCTGGAAGTGCTGCCGGAAGAAGGTCATTGGAACAGTTGGAGCACTTCTGGGTGCTCTATAAAAGGAGCCAGCTGCTGCTACTCTGAGAGCCAGAGTCGGGAGGTGGAGGACAAAGCTTGCTGGAGGAAGAGTGGAGGTGGACAAGAGACAAAAGAGAGAGAGAGAAAGAAAGTGCTATGTGCTGTCATTACTGTGCTTTGTGTACTGTGCTGCTATGGGGAGAAAGGGAAAAGCGCTTTCCCCACTTGAATAAAAGTGTGTTGTACTGAACTGGTGCCTGGTGTCTGATGTGTTCGTGTGTTTAGGGAGCTGTGTGCCCCTTGTTGTCCACTATATATATATATATATAGATAGATAGATAGATAGATAGATAGATAGATAGATAGATAGATAGATAGATAGATAGATAGATAGATAGATAGATAGATAGATAGATAGATAGATAGATAGATAGATAGATAGATAGATAGATAGATAGATACTTTATATATATTGTCACAGGAGGCTGGGGGTGGTACCCAGCCGGGACGCCCAGGAGGACCGGAGGAGGGCTTACGCCTCCCCCAGACCATGTGGGGGCGACTGCCCTGGTGGCTTTTGGGACCACGGGAACAGAGCTTTAGAAGCTCAACCCTATAGGGGCCCGTGGTCACTGCCAGGGGGCACCCCAATGCCTGTGGAGCCCTGGCCCTCAGCACTTCCACCACACCCGGAAGTGCTGGGGGGAAGAAGACCAGGGACACCTGGGTACGTAGCTGGTACTTCTGCCACACTGGGGAGTGCCGGCGGAGACTAATCAGGAGGCACCTGGAGCACATCCGGGTGTGTATAAAAGGGGCCACCTCCCTCCATTCGATGGCTCGATGGTCGGGAGTGCAGAGGTCTTGGTGAAGATGAGTGGAGGCGGACCTGAAGAGGCAAAGGCATTGGCATTGTGAGTCCTGGACTTTTGGGGGAGTTTTGGGGTTGTGTGTGCACTTGTAAATAGGTACTTGTAAATAAAGCATGTGTTGGGTGATTATAACAATGTCCGCCTGTCTGTGCCTGGGCTGCTTTCCACAATATATATATATATATATATAATATATATATATATATAAATATATATAAATATATATATATATATATATATATATATAAATATATATATATATATATATATATATATATATATATATTGTCACACACGTGCGCATGGGAGGCAGCTAAAGGGCTTGAGTAAGGGCAATTCCGAGTCAGACCGGGATGTGTCAGAGTACACTGATTCTTTTTCTCCTTGGCCTGCAGACCATCCATGGGAAATTCCACCTGGCTCTGTTGACGTCACTTCCGGGTCCAAGCTTATGGAGGAAGACCTTGTTAGATCCAACCCCTTTGATGTCACGTCCAGGCTCGAGCCTATGACTGAAGACCCTTATGAGCCCGAACCCTTTGATCTCACTTCCTGTCTTCCCCTTTAAAAGCCTCCACCTTTTCCTTATTCCCTCAGTTCTGTTTTGGACTCGGTTTTGTATATATATATATATATATATATATATATATATATATATATATATATATATATACACACACATATATATATATATATATATATATATATATATATATATATATATATATACAGTAACCTGTTAATAATAATTATTATGAATTATTATTTATATTTATGTATTTTTATATTATTTATATATTGTAATAAGGCCAGACTGGTCAAAACGGTGTTTAGGTCCTGTCCTTTTCTCAGACAAATGTATACTGCCGGCTATGCCACTGTAATAAGGACACAGAAACTCATAAAGTTTTGGGGTTTCCGGCCCCGTATACTGTACAGTGTGAAAGAAAAAAACTGTTGGTTGTAATGACTTTCTATCATTACAACCAACAATTTTGCATGTGATGGAGGGACCATTTATAAGGTGGGACCGGAAACTGATGAAAGGAATGCTGGGAAGGAACTGAGGTGTTGTATGGGAGCCATGACGTCATCAAGATGGGACCAGAGGAAGGGATGGAGTGCGGAAGTGGCAGTGCGTGGTTTATGTAGTCTGGGCAAAGTTATGGCGGCTTTGTTTCTGTCTTTCTGTGGGAACAAAGAAAGAAAGGTTAGTACCCTGCCTTGATCCCCTGGCACGATATGTTACAACAACAACATTTATTTACATAGCACATTTTCATACAAAAAGTAGCTCAAAGTACTTTACATAATGAAGAAAATAAAATAAAAGACAAAATAAGAAATTAAAACAAGACAACATTAGTTAACATAGAAAAGGAGTAAGGTCCGATGGCCAGGGTGGACCGAAAAAAACAAAAAAAAACTCCAGAAAGCTGGAGAAAAAAATAAAATCTGTAGGGGTTCCAGGCCACGAGACCGCCCAGTCCCCTCTGGGCATTCTACCTAACATAAATGAAATAGTCCTCTTTGTAGTTAGGGTTCTCACGGAGCTACTTGATGCTGATGGTCATACAGACTTCTGGCTTTTAATCCATCCATCATTGTTGGAACATCATGGTGCTTTGAGTAGATGGTTACGTTGCTCGTCGGGTCTTTACGCGGCTCCCTATGCACGGGTGCGTGACATGACCCCCCCTTCAGCCCAAACCCGTCGGGTCGGGCAGCCCAAACCAAGAGGTCGTGAACCCAGGAGAGAGCATCAGTGTTGGCTTGCAGGTTACCCTGGCGAAAAGTGACAGCAAACTTGTACGGCTGAAGGTCTAAAAACCACCTGGTAACTCGGGGATTCGAATCCTTGTGTACAGCCATCCACTGGAGGGCGGCATGGTCTGTCACCAGAGTAAACTCCCAACCCAACAGGTAGTACCTCAGGTGTGTTACCACCCACTTGATGGCTAAGGCTTCCCGCTCCACCGCAGCATACCTTGTCTCCCGATCCAGTAGTTTCCGGCTCAGGTAACTCACGGGGTGCTCGACACCGTCGATGCTTTGGCTCAGCACAGCGCCTAGACCTGTGTCTGAAGCATCAGTCTGGATGATTAAAGGGAGAGAAAAATCAGGGGTTCTCAGTATTGGTGCCGTGGTCAGGGCCGTCATTTAGGTCACTGAATGCCTGTTCCATTAAATCATCCCATACCACATATAAAGGGGCCCTTTTCTTTGTCAGATTTGTCAAGGGTGCGGCTCTCTCGGAGAAACGACGTACAACCCGGCGGTAGTAACTCACTGACCCCAGGAAAGCTTGCAACTGTTTCTTGGTTATCAGATGGGGCCATTCCAGGATGTCTTTAATTTTTGAACATTGTGGTTTCACCAGTCCTTCCCCCACCAGGTAGGTTTTTCTGAGAAAAGGGAGAGAGTGGCCTCTGTGCGAGGGCAGTCCTCCCGATCCCTCCAGGGCTTCAGCAAGTTGACATGATACACCCTCTTGGTCGGTCTACGATTTGGTTGCTTCACCAAATAGTCGACGAGCCCTTTCCTCTCTTTTACCTCGTATGGACCCTACCAATGGGTTAACAATTTGGAGTGGGAAGTAGGCACGAGGACCATCACACGATCCCCCGGCTGGAATTCTTGGAGGGGGGTGTTTCAATTATAATTCAGCACCTGCGCAGCTTGAGCTCTCAACATGTGTTCCTTTAGAAGGGGTCAAATCTTCTCTAACCTATCGTGCAGTTGCGCGATGTATTCCAAAATATTGGTGGCGGGAAGAGCCTCCCCTTCCCATCCTTCTTTGAGAATGTCCAAAATAACCCGGGGTTGGCGGCCATATAAAAGTTCAAATGGAGAAAAACCCGTGGAGGCTTGGGGCACCTCCCGATAAGCAAAAAGGACAAGAGGTAAAAGTTGGTCCCAATTCCTACCGTCCGTGTCGACTACCTTGCGGAGCATCTGTTTTAGGATTTGGTTAAAATGTTCCACTAACCCATCTGTCTGAGGATGATAGGCAGACGTTTTCAGATGCTTAATACGGAGTAACTTGGCTGCTTCCCTGAACGTATCCGAAGTAAAGGGTGTACCTTGGTCCGTGAGGACTTCTTTAGGTATTCCCACTCGGGAGAAAAGGGCTACCAATTTCCGTGTGATATTCTTTGTAGTAGCGGAGCACAACAGAACCGCCTCTGGGTATCGAGTCGCGTAGTCTACCATGACTAAAATATATTTATGGCCACGCGTCGAAAGCACCAGAGGCCCTATAAGATTGATTCCGATCCTTTCAAAGGGGACATCAATAAGGGGAATAGGAACAAGAGGAGCACAATCCCTCCTGGGTATCTGACATAGCTGACAGAAACGATGGACCTCCTCGTTAATTCCGGGCCAATAGAACCGGAGTTTTACTCTCTCCAGTGTTTTCTTGGCCCCGAAATGGGCGCCGAGGAGGTGGGCATGAGCCAGTTCACAGACCTCCCGCCAGTAGGCCCATGGCACTAGCAACAACTTCCGTACCTCGCCTTCGTGGTCCGCGACTCGATACAACAGATAGTAGTACGAAGTAGTGTAAGGCGTGGACTTAAACTGATAGTCCATGCGGCTTAAAGGGTCTGGTGGAGCCAACAGCTGTCTTGGTTCACCCTTCCAGGTTATGTAACACTTGGCGGACCTATACGATTTGGTCTCTTCATGCACACAGGTTACGTTCATACGCTGGGGTGCCCACTGTCGTGGTAGTACAAAATGACGAGCAACAATAGTAATGTTACTCCCGGAATCAAACAATACCACAACCAAATGCCCATTAACTACGACCACTTCCGTGTTCGGGACAGCCAGGGGATTAGACAGAGCACAGTACCTCTCTCCTTTGACCCAGGTGCAGTCCATCAACTCCACGTTCTGAGGACAGACGGGTGGGGTGTGCCCGACTTCGCCGCACTTGAAATAGCGCAGCGGAGCCAGGGTTCTCTCTTTTGGCTTACCTGGAGCTTCCGGCATGCGACAGAAGGTCTCGGGAGTAGCGACACGTCCCTGTCAGGCACCGCGAGCGGACCTCTCCAACCCCCGACTCGGTTCACAGCGAGTTGGCACTCCAGTACCTCCAGAAGGCTCTTGATATCCTTAAATGGATTTCGTCGGACCTGCTGGGCGAGATACTCTGGCATAAAATTAATGACCACCTCACAGGCCACTTGTTCGACTACCTGGCGAGCCTGGTTGACGTCTGGTCTCAGCCAGTGCCCCATTTTGCCCCAGAACTCAAAGGCCTGGGCCCGGGCAGGGCGATCGGGGTCAAATTTCCAGAGCCTCCACTCGCTCGCCTGCTGGTCCAACATGACGGTGTAGCGGCTTAGGATCTCGGCCCTCAGGAGGTCATAATCTGCAGCTTCCTCGACAGGGAGATCATGATGAGCCCTCTGCGCAATACAGGTATAGCAGGTACGGCGCCAGTATGGACACCCACTCCGTCCACGGCCAGTGATTCCAAGAGGCTGTCCTCTTGAAAGTTGATAAATATGCTTCTATTTCATCTGCCTCTGAAAGTGGTACAATCGGAGGAGGTGGAGGCCGCGCGGGCTCCAGTCTAGCCGCTTCAGCCGCCACAAGCCGTGTCTTGGTCTCCGCCAGCTCCTGCTTCGTGGCTGCCTGTTCCAACTGTAAGACCTGGAGCTGGCCCGCCAGACTTGTTAAAACAGTGTTTAGGTCCTGTCCTTTTCTCAGACAAATGTATTCTACCAGTTATGCCACTGTAATAAGGACACAGAAACTCATAAAGTTTTGGGGTTTCTGGCCCCGTATACTGTACAGTTTGAAAGAAAAAAACACGATCGGTGATATGACTTTCTATCATTACAACCAACAATTTTGCATGTGATGGAGGGAGCATTTATGAGGTGGGACTGGAAACTGATGAAAGGAATGCTGGGAAGGAACCGAGGTGCTTTATGTGAGCCATGACGTCATCAAGATGGGACCAGAGGAAGGGATGGAATGCGGAAGTGGTAGTGCGTGGTTTAAGGAGTCTGGGCAAAGTTATGGCAGCGTTGTTTCTGTCTTTCTGTGGGAACAAAGAAAGAAAGGTTAGTACCCCGCCTTGATCCCCTGGCACAATATGTTATGTTGCTCGTTGAGTCTTTACGTGGCTCCCTATGCACGCGTGCGTGACAATATACAGTATATATTTTATATATATATAGAATTGCTCCATACTATATGTATACTTGTACTATTAGTATGTTACATTGTGGTATACATTCTTGCTTTTATTTTATTTTATTATTTTTTTATTGTTATGTCGTAATCACTCAGTATTCTTCTAGGAGAAACTAAGGGTTAAAGTCCTAGTAACTATCTTTCTCTCAAAACAATATTATCATAATCTTATAAAAAGCATTCTCACACCCAAGCACTTGAAAAAGTCCTACAGCTGCTAAATCCTGAATAAACTGAACTTAAAGCTTTTGAATTGTGGCCCTCCGTAAAACTCAAAACTCCAAATTTCTGCACAATCTAACTGTTCTCAGAGAAGATAATAGCCGAAGCACTGAGAGTGTTTCATCCACTACAAAAATAAAAAGACAGAGAAAGAGAAAGACCTTTAATCACTGCAGCTCTGTACATTCTGCCAAATTCCAAATGAAGATTTCTGGGCAGAGCTTGACATGGATTAGATGCTGAATTATTATTAATACAAGTATAAACCAACTTTTTGTGTTTTGATGGGCTTCTGTGGTTTTTGTTATTTTGCTGCTGTTGACTAAGTGGGGAAAAGAACCCTTCTGTCATACTGATTTGTTCTTCATCATCATGTGTGGTGGTGAGAGAGGGTTGGAAATATTCCCTGTTGATATTCTTTTTACTAAATTATTTGTTGCAGTGTTAAAAATAATGAATGGTTTATTCACCAAATTCTGTTATTTCACTGAACAAATTAACTTTTTTGTACTTTTAATCCACTTCTATGCATATATGGATTAAAGTCAATTTAAACTTAATGGTTATTATTATAGGTCTTATTTTTTGAAGGTGACACCACATTTCATACATAAAAAATATTGAACTCTTTATGTCTAAGAAATTCATTTTGTCATATGTGTGATTTTAATTTTTATTTAAACATTGTTTTGTACACATTTACCTTTTATTTGATGTTGCTCACAGTGAAAAACAATAAATTATTCTTTTGTGCTCCACTGAATAGAATTTATCAACATCTTCCAAGTCTGAATGAAGTCAGAAAGGATGAATTTCAATTATCTTTTCTTTTCTAGTCTGACACAGTTCCTTAGACTACAGAATTTTTTCCATGATAAATAATTGTGTATATTTTATGCCTAACTTATTTAATCTTTTTATGAAGATCTTCTTTCGTCTAACTTTTGAAGTTGCTACTAAAAGTATTTTGAAGACACATGCTATTAGAACATTTCTAATTATGTGCAAAGAAAACCAATCTGAAAGCCATGTTATTTATGTCAACATAATATCCATAATATTCTCAAAACCGCCCAATCCGAAACAGTTAAGGCAGCATTGTCTGTCTGGGCCTTTCACTTGTTTTTCTATCCTGATTAGATCCAGTTTGCTCTTTTTTCTCAAGACAGTAGTGAAAACCTTTTCAAGAAATCTTCATATTCTTGGCAGTTTGTCACATGAATTAACATTCATTTAACAAAACAAGAAAAGGCCGGTGTACTTCTTGAGGGAGCTGCTTAGTTTTGGAAAAGTTTTGAACCCAGAATTGACCCTTAGGAATGAAAGAGTTTCAACTGTGCTCAAACAATAGTAGTATAATGTAATAGGAGGTCGATCTAAGGGAACATTCAATTATCCTAAGAAATATTGTCACTAATAAATTCTGGGACAGTGACATCATTAGAAGCAGTGCTGTGCAAGTTCACACCTCATAAGAACTAGCTCAAAGTTCAGTTCACACAGATTAAAATGAATAAATTCACATTCATAGTTCACCATTTCATTTTGAAGTAGTTCATGTTCAGTTCATTTTGTATTTTTGAAGGAGTGAGAATAAATGACCCATGAGTTTACTTTTTTCAATTTTGCATGCCTTAAATTAGGCTATTACAGTGTTCTTGAATAAATTACAATAACTACGAAGACTTTTTTATTTAAATACACTTTATTGAGTTATTCCCAGCAATAAACACATATAATATCCTCCCAGTCAAAAAATAAATTAAATAGATGCAAGTATATATATAAATTACCGCTCTGTTTCCAACCATGTGACACAAATGATGACTGTGGAACCAGTGTGTAGGTGAACTAACCTATTACGCTGCCGGTCAAAATTCGCGTCACTTATTGCATGTCCAATGGGGAAATATATAAAGTGGCCTTGTAAAGTACAAAAAGCAAAAGCGGAGCTTCACCGCCTGCTTGTGTCAGCAGGCGTGCAGCTTAAGCACAAGTAGGTGGACACAGACAGTGCCTATTTGATTTTGCGTTATTTTTTCAGAATACAAATAAATGGCAAAAAATTTGTAGGAAATAAATATTTGTAAAAATTCACTATTTGTGCTTATCTGAATACCGTATTCAGATTTGGCTCCACCCCTACATTATAGGGAAAACCAAAACGTTTAATCTGGACCTAAACCAGATCCAGAATGTCACATAAAACTGAACTAGCTCTCGTTCAAGTTCTTCACTTGCAAATATGTTATGTTAATTTCACCATTCTTAGAAAAATGAGCTTGTTCAATGAACGTGCTCTTTTGAATTAGTTCATGTACAACACTGATTAGAAGCACATTAAAATTTCGATGTTGGTGATTCCTCTGCCACTGAATCTTCTGTCCACAAAGAAGGGAATTCCACTACTGCTAGCAAATTAACTGCTAAGCAATGGACCCAAACCTATGGCCTCATGCTTTCTACAACAACCTGCAGAATGTTTAAATGAGGTCTGCTGGGGTTTGTGTTGTTCTTGACTGTGCTCTTAGTTTCTGTTTGAAGAGAGAAAAATGTCAATGCTGTCACCAGAGTCGTCCCCTCCAGAAGGCAAAGTAGGCATCCTTCTAAGTTGGCATAAATAAGCAGTGATATCACAGTACCTTTTGCAACAAGGCTCAACTCTGAGATATAATACATTGTATGAACATTTTATCTGTAAATTTTTAGCATTTTAACCCTGTACTACTGATATATTATTGTATCTTCTACTTATTTATTGAATGTCTGTGTTTATTGTTGATAGACATGTTTTCACTTACATTTCTAGAGCCCCAACTAAACAAACTGCTATCCTAACCGGAACCGGAGGGTTTGTCTTAAATACATGTATATAATACGTTATCATATCAGGTAAGTATTTTGTTTCTGCTAGATAATGACAGATGTGTTCTGAGATTTTTCAGATAAGATAGATAGAAGTTTCAAGGTAATGTAGTTATACTGTCTAATCATGATGCCAGAGAGTGGCAGCGTGTTGCATGTTCGTTTGCACGTGCAAGAAAGAATTTCACTGCCCTCTGTACATTACTGTATCCATAACTTGATCAATTTCACGGTACAGCATGACCTGACTACTGGTCTGGTGTTACTTTGGCAGCACTGTTTGTTGCCTTTATCTCAAACTGGAAAATGAATCCATCCATCCATTTTCCAACCCGCTGAATCCGAACACAGGGTCACGGGGGTCTGCTGGAGCCAATCCCAGCCAACACAGGGCACAAGGCAGGAACCAATCCCGGGTAGGGTGCCAACCCACCGCAGGACACACACAAACACACCCACACACCAAGCACACACTAGGGCCAATTTAGAATCGCCAATCCACCTAACCTGCATGTCTTTGGACTGTGGGAGGAAACTGGAGCGCCCGGAGGAAATGAATGCATGCCAAAATTAAGGTAAAGGGACAAATAAATGAAGGCAAATACAATGGAAATAATGGGCTGCTTTTGATATTGTGTTTGAAAGTGCTAGTGTTCAATAAGAATGAACAACGAATCAAATTTGACTCAAAACATTTAAGAAACAGAATATGCTGCTAGTGTTGTATGGTGGGCAGTAAACGAACATACTATTTATAGTATGAAATAATGCAGACCTTTCATTAAAAGTAATCAATTAGCTCCACTGGCAGTGTGCACAAGAGAATTGCATGATTAAAACTACAGAAGTGACATTGGAGGCAAAATCATAATGGAGTACACTGTAGACAAGCTGAAGCTGAGGGAAGGATCTGTGGAATGGTTTAATGACTAGAAGAACATGCATCTGGAATATTAGGGATACTGGTGTATAACCAGAACAATTGTGAAGAGCAAGGGAGTTAGCCATTTCACCTGTTATATAGTAGCTGGAGACTTATGAAGTCACTGGTGTGTTGTAGGTATTCCACTTTTGATTCTGATTTTCATTTATTGTGATACAGTATGTGCCTTTGAAGGGAGCTTCACATTTGCACTTGTCATACGTTGCCACATTCTTTTTGTAAAATACCTAATTCTTCATAAAATGCCCACTTATAAGGATACTATATAAAATAAAGAAAGATTGATTTATTTCACAGAATTGCAATTCAAAAACTGTGTAATTGGTTTGGTTTCACAGAAGCAGTTCAGGTTTTTCTTTCATATGTTCTAATTATTCTTTTGCTACAGAAGCTTTGTGATGCTGAGAAAAGCTCAAAGACTACATGTGCAGTGGGATGAATCACAGTGCACTTGCAGCAGTTTTGTAAATAATGACTGGAATATTAAAAATCCTATCTGACAATTTGAAAGGGTATGTAAAATGAGGTCTACTCAGAATCTTGTACAAAAATGCCAGGCTGTCTCCTGCTCCACAAGAATTGAAATTGTGTAGACCTCAGTTCTGCACATTGTGCATGTTGAAAATAGCACCAATAAAAAACATACTTCCTTGTTATTTATAAGCAAACCTGCTCAATTTTTTTGTTATCCTGTTTTATGGACATAACATAACATTCAGGGTTTGTATAGGACCAGAGCCTATCTCAGCATTACTAGGCAAAAGGCAGAAAACAGTCTTGGGCAGAAGACCATTCATGCACTCACCCGCACACACCCACACAGGGCCACTTTGAAATCACCAATTAGGTAAACACATACCATGCTTGGAGATGTAAAACGAAAATGCACACACACATGAGGAGAACATAAAAGCTCCAGACAAGTCACAGGACATGGATTTCAAAGCCAGGATGCTGAATCAGTGAGGTTACAGCATTGAACACTGTACCATGCTGCCCACGGTGGTCTAAACACTCAGACAGAGGGTTATGAGCCATAAAATAATAGGTTCAAATGTAACTGCTCCCTCAGTGTGTGATCTCCCTTACAGTGAAGAAAATAAAAACAGCCTCTCTTTGTATTTCATAAGCCAGCTCTCAGTTAATTTAAATAGGACTCTTTTTGACCTGTCATTTACACTTCAGGCTTACTGTAACCCTGTGTTTTCACATCTGTAACTGTAAAAGAGTCATCCTCATATTAAAGATGTAAAGAATATGTTAACAACAATCAATCACATTTTCAAAATCAACAATGATGAATCTTAAAATGTTAAATCTGAATGCGAGAACAGTATAAGCAACTTAATTAACACTTATGTTAATGTTATGTTATGTTATGTTATGTTATGAATGCCTCCATCAACCATTTCTTATTGGAAATATTTCTGAGCAGAACAGAAAAGCCTAATGTGTCTCTTATCTTCCTACTTTGAGAGGGAAGTATAATTGTAAAGATTTTTGCCATAAATTTTTCCCACTAAAGAATAATGTCTGATATCCCAGGTGGAAGATTGAATAAACTCTTCCTTTTAAAGAAAGAGAGATAGAAAACATGGATTTAGCATTACTGTGCTTCTGCTATGGAGAATCACCTCACTCAATTAATTTTATAAGTGTTAAACTTCTAATAAACAGGGACTTAGATGGTTCTCTAGCTATTTTCTTTTTTATTTGCTTCCACTCTTGAGTTTGTTTCAGTCTAACGCTAAGAGACATGACTGAGATGTGTCACACAAGCCATTGCAGCCTTAGCTCCGGTCCCAAACCCAGGTAAATTGGGGAGGGTTGCATCAGGAAAGACATCCAGCTTAAAACATTGCTATATCAAACATGCAGATGAGAATCATAGTGTTTATACTGGATCGGTCGAGGCCTGGGTTACCAACGACTGCCACTGATACTGCTGTCCAGCAGGGTTATCAGCAGAAACAATACTAATGCTGGATAGGTAAATTGGATTCAAAGCCAATGGGAGAGGAGCAAGGGAAAGAATGTGGAGTCCAGAGTCGGAACTTTGAATGTTGGCACTATAACTGGTAAAGGAAGAGAAATGGGGTAGGGGTAATTGTAGAAGAAGAGTATGTTAGGAGTGTTTTAGAAGTGAAGAGAATGTCTGACAGAGTGATAAGCATAAAGGTGGAATTGAAGGGGTAATGTTAAATGTCATCAGCACATATACCCTGCAAGTGGGATGTGAGATGGAAGAGAAAAAATATTTCTGGATTTTCTGCCCGGGGTTTGTTTCCTGCCTTGCGCCTTGTGTTGGCTGGGATTGGCTCCAGCAGACCCCCGTGACCCTGTAGTTAGGATATAGCGGGTTGGATAATGGATGGATGGATGGATGGATGGAGAGAGTTAGACAAAATGGTGGAGATTATACCCAAAGAAGAAAGAGTGGTGACTGGAGCAAATCTAAATGGGCACGTTGGTGAAGGGAACAGTGGTGATGAGAAGATGATGGACAGGTATGGTGACTTTGCAAAAAGGATGGAAATGGCATATGGAAATATGAGTACATTAAGAAGAAGGAGGAACACAGGGTGACGTATAAGAGTGGAGAAAGGTGCACACAGGTGGACTATGTCCTATGTAGGAGATGCAGTGTTAAAAGGATTAGAGACTGTAAGATGGTGACAGGGGATAGTGTCACTAGACAGCAATGATTGGCGGTATACAGGATGAATTTCGAGGTGAAAAAGAAGATCAGAGTAAGAATGGAACCAAGGATCAAGTGGTGGAAGCTGAAAGAGGAAGACTTTTGTCTAAAGTACAGAGAGGAAGTGAGACAGACACTGGGTGGTGATGAAGACATGATAGATAATTGGAGAGAGCTAGGAAGATACTTGGTGTGACATCTGGACAGAGGAAGGAAAAGACAAAGAGACTTGGTGGTGGAATGAGGAAGTACAGTTAAGCATAAAGAGGAAGAGGTTAGTGAAGAAGAATTGGGATAAGCAGAGAGATGATGAAAGCAGACAGGTGAAGAATGTGGTGGCGAAGGCTAAGGAAAAGGTGTATGCTGAGCTATATGAAAAGCTGGACACAAAGGAAGGAGAAAAGTACTTGTACCAACTGGCCAGACTGAGAGACTGAGCAGGGGAGGTCGTGATGCAGGTCAGGGTAATAAAGAATGCAGAGGAAAATTTGCTGACCAGTGGAAAGAGTGTGAAAAGACTTATGAATATAGAAATTGAGAGAGAGTGTAGGTTGGATGAAGATGGACATAGTAAATAATGAAAAACTGGAAAAGCAGTTGGCCTGAATGATATACCAGTGAAGGCATGGAGATGTTTAGGTGAGATGCCAATAGAGTTTCTAACTAGATTGTTTAACAATGCCTGAGGAGTAACGAGTATTATGTTACCAATTTTCAAGAATAAGGGAGCTGTTCTGAGCTGCAGTAACTACACAGGTATAAAATTGATCAGCCACACCAACAAGATATGGGAAAGAGTGATGGATGCTAGGCTGAGAGGAGAGGTAATGATCTGTGAGCAGCCCTATGGTTTCATGCCAGGAAAGACTACTAAAGATGTGATGTTTGCTTTAAGAGTGTTGATGGAGAAGCACAGAGAAGGTCAGAAGGAATTCCATTGCATATGACTGTAGTGAGGTGTGTGGTTGGAATGAAACCCTGGTTCAAGGTGATAGTGGGATGACATGAAGGATTGGCTCTGACCCCTTTCCTGTTTGCATTGGTGATGGACAGGTTGACAGATGAGGTTAGACAGGAGTGTCCGTGGACTTTGATATTTGTGGATGACATTGTGATCTGTAGTGAGAGTAGACAGCAGGTTGTGGCGAACGAGGTGGAGGTAGGCACTGGAGGGAAGGGGAATAAGAGTCAGTAGCAGTAAAATGGAGTAAATGTGAGTAATAAGGGGGAAGGTGGTGGAAGGGTGCAACCGCAAGGAGCAGAGGCGGTGAATGTAGATAAATACTTGGGTTCAACATTCCAAAGCAACGAAGAGTGTGGTAGGGAGGTGAAGAAGAGAGTGCAGGCAGGGTGGACTGGGTGGGGAAGAGTGACAAGAATGGTGTGTGACAGAAGAGTAACTGCAAGAGTTAAAGGGGAGGTCTATAAAGTGGTAATGATACCAGCTCTGTATGGTTTGGAGATGGTGGCACTGATGAAAAGACAGGAGGCAGAGCTGGAAGTGGCAGAGCTGAAGATGCCACAATTTTCACTTGGAGTAACGAAGGCAGGCAGGATTAGGAATTAGTATATTAGACAGACAACACAGGCAATAGAGGTATGACAGTTTGATGATCAAGTGAGAGAGGCTGGACTGAGATGGTTTGGGCACGTGCAGAGCAGAAATGAGGGTACATCGGGAAAAGAATGTTAAGGATGGAACCACCAAGCAAGAAGAAAATTATTTACAGATAATTCAGCCAGTTTAGTAGAACTATTTTCCCTGGTGCCCCTTATGAGCTTTGCAATTCCAGTGCAACAACCCCCAGGGCTGTCACAGCCAACATTGGATAGGACCCCACCCCCAGTATGTAATGCTGATCATTTGCATTACAGACTCTGTGGTGCTTAGTTAGTGGTAGAACAGCAGGTTCTCAAATTTTTATTTTTATGAAACACTAGCCATCCCCCGCGGCTCTGCCCGCATAGTAGTGAAACAGGACAAACTTTAATTAAACAAACAGGTATTGTTAGCTAACCGGTGGCAAGGTCTGCTCCATAACATGGCCAGAGGTAGACCAACTCGAACGGAGGCTGGCGTGTGAGTGAAGAGGGCCCCATCCGGCTCCCCACTCCTGACGTCACGCTTCCCCCTCCCCTCAGCCGCAAGCCTCTGTCTTGGATTAACACAAATAAGCATCATGCAAGTGAACTATGATACGTAACGCGATGAGAGAAGTCGCAAAATCAATCGGAATGTTCAAGCAAATTATAGAAAAAAACCTGAACTAAATCAGTTCTGTCGTAGTTCTGCCGTGAAAAGCGGACAGACAGACAGACGTTGGATTTTATATACATTGAGATATACATCATAAATAATGAGTTATCTGTGCTTGTTGCCAAATGTGCAGGATGATCTTCAAGTTCCATGTCAGTATAAGAGAAGGAGGAGTGTGCCCTATGCATGCATGCATTATTAGCCATGTGGAGATAAAAAACAAACCTTGAAGAAGCCTAACGTCCCCCAACACAGAAGACTGTATGAAATAATATAATAACAAAATATTTATTACTATTAACAAGACGCTTCTATGTTTTTGATAGAAGAAAAAGTGCAATGCATCAGCACAGACAGTTTGGAGAGCCTTCAGCACAACTTCAAAGAGTAGAACGAGCGGCTTCAATCATGACATGCCACTTTGAGTTTCCTGCCTTTAAAAGACTTAAGTACTTTTTCTGGCTTTTGATTACGATGTCGGCATTTTCGCCTTGTTTTGAATATTTAATTGTGCTTCTCTGACTGCATTCTTTCTTATTTGATCTCACATAGGCACAGTGGCGGAGTGGTTGGCACTGATGCCACACAACTCAGGTCATCTTTGGCTACAATAATAAGTCCAGTATAGTTGGCAGATGTTTCCCTAGCCTTCAGGAACACTTTAAAGATAATTGCACCATTATAATCCAGTCAAATTTAGTTCAGTTAGTCCTTCCCAATTAACTTCAATGCATATTACTGAGTTTGATGATACAGTAATCCCTCGCTATATCGCGCTTCGCCTTTCGCGGCTTCACTCCATCGCGGATTTTATATGTAAGCATATATAAATATATATCGCGGATTTTTTGCTGGTTCGCAGATTTCTGTGGACAATGGGTCTTTTAATTTCTGGTACATGCTTCCTCAGTTGGGTTGCCCAGTTGATTTCATACAAGGGACGCTATTGGCAGATGGCTGAGAAGCTACCCAACTTACTTTTCTCTCTCTCTCTCTTGCGCTGACTTTCTCTGATCCTGACGTAGGGGGATTGAGCAGGGGGGCTGTTCGCACACCTAGACGATACGGACGCTCGCCTAAAAATGCTGAAAGATTATCTTCACGTTGCTACCTTCTGTGCAGCTGCTTCCTGAAGCGACATGCTGCACGGTGCTTCGCATACTTAAAAGCTCGAAGGGCACGTATTGATTTTTGCTTGTTTTTTTTTCTCAGTCTCTTTACTCTCTCTCTCTCTGCTCCTGATGGAGGGGGTGTGAGCTGCCGCCTTCAACAGCTTTGTGCCGCGGTGCTTCGCATACTTAAAAGCCAAACAGCCCTATTGATTTGTTTGCTTTTCTCTATCTCTCTGACATGATCTGCTCCTGACGCGCACTCCTTTGAAGAGGAAGATATGTTTGCATTCTTTTAATTGTGAGACGGAACTGTCATCTCTGTCTTGTCATGGAGCACAGTTTAAACTTTTGAAAAAGAGACAAATGTTTGTTTGCAGTGTTTGAATAACGTTCCTGTCTCTCTACAACCTCCTGTGTTTCTGCGCAAATCTGTGACCCAAGCATGACAATATAAAAATAACCATATAAACATATGGTTTCTACTTCGCGGATTTTCTTATTTCGCGGGTGGCTCCGGAACGCAACCCCCGCGATGGAGGAGGGATTACTGTATTTGCAAACACTTCTGTGATTACTCCAAACTTGAGGCAAACCGAACACTGTTGAGTTCGCTCATCACTAATGGAGATAGATGATCTATTGTGGCAACCTAAATGGGAGCAGCTGAAAGAAGAAGAAGAAGAAAGTGTTTTTGAGACATTAACAGCGGGATTTCATATACTGTATAAAATCTGAAACAATATTTAAAGTAATTGAGATTATTAACAGTTTTAAGAAGGAGGCAGGAGTACATTCAGTAACTGACAAATGCAGCACATCTCAAGGGCTTCAGAAAAATGCTGTGTTCAGCTGTACTAGTTAGGTCAAAGAGAACCATAGTGTAGTAAGATCAAAAACTGCAAATATTTAAAGAAGTTGATGCTACATAAGATGAACAGAATCAATATGCTTAAGTAATTTAGACAGGAAAGGAACATGTGAATTTAAATGGGAATTAGAAAGGGTAGAAGAAGACATAGCTTGTTTGTTCTGTATAAGGGAATTTATAGAAAAGTTCCCTTAGTAGTATTAAGAGCTGAGTTGTTTGTCCTCTAGTGCCTTGTAAGCTTATGTGCATGGTGCTTGGTTCACTTCTTTCCAGTTTCCATTTACTGCTGCCAGGGTACTGAGTATGCCAGTAGTGACCTTACATCCTATCTGTTTGCTGATGGTATGGTATAAATATTCATCACTCATAGGCATGCTAACACAACCCTCAATTGCATGACTGCTTAAAAGTCTGATAACTTTCTACAGCTGTACACTAACAGAACTGAACCTCCAACTCAGCTCAGGATCTTTCACAACAGAAACCAATATGCTATTGTTGTACCCTTCATCTATTGTCATCACCTTCAGATCATATTTGACAGTTGTTATGCCTTAGAAAATGGCACACCGAAAGCCAAAAAAATAAATAGGATTTGGAAATTAAGAGAAGGCCATGGTTAGAAATAACGGGACAGCAAAAATAAACTCGCTAAAAAAAGTAACACAAATCAGCATCAAAAAACATGGTAGAAAGTGCTAAACCAATGAAGAATGTTTTTTCTGTCCTAGCAACAGGAGCTGTCATCAACAATAAAAACGGAAAGTGGTGGTGTTCAAAGGAAGACAAAAATAAGCCAAATGGCGACTTCAATAAAAGTAACAGTATAATATTATAATGAGGAAAAACTCAAAATATGTTCTATGTACTGCAAAACCTTCAAATCATATCATATTTAGTACACTAAAATTGCTGTTATGGTGAATGTAAGTTTTGATATCCTAAAATTCAGTCAGATTTATTTTTGGACTTGTTTAGACGTGCTTTTCTTGTTGTTTATTGTTTTTATTGTTCTAACAGTAATATCATTGGTACATAACTTTATGTAGTGCTCACCATCTTGTTGATGCTTGTTTATTATGGCCGCGGCCATGTTGTTTATAGCGACAGCACCCATTACCTGTAATGTGAATGAACATGAGTTCATGATGGTACACAGGGCTCTACATCCATGCTTTAGGATTTGCAATAAAACAAAAATCATTGAAAGGTGTTAGTGTTATTAAACAAGGTAGTGTGTGGACATTTTTACAACGTTATTTTCAATTTAAAGTTTAGTTTTGTATTTCTTGCTTTGATAACTGGCTCAGTCCTTTTTCTCAGTATTCGTATTCCTGTCTTCTTTAAGACCAAGAATTTTTTTCTGTTCCTATTTTGCTTTTTTTCCCCCTGGTAATTTTCTCCTACATTTTCCCAGTCAGAACTATTTTAGGTGTCCATAATAGTTGTGTACAAAATATTAGCAAAGTTCTACTTTGCATCTAACTCTCAGATGCTGAGATCCTATTATCTTGTCATTACAACACTGTTGGACCACAAATATCTTTTAAATGTTCTTGCCGAATTATTATATAGGTAGATTGCCAATTTATAATTAGGCTTCAAGAATATTATTTAGATTCAAACACATAAAGTATTTCACCCTGAATAGCTTCATTGATTTTGTACCTATAAGGTAATTTTCAAAACTCTGATATTTACTTCTATTTACCACACTTTAGTTGTGAAGACACCAACCTTTCTCACTAATCGCAAGCCCTACTACTTGACTTTTGGTGAATACTTATTTAAGTTTATGGTTCCTGCCCTGTACAACACTCATTCTAGGCCTGTCCATGGAGGTCCCTTGATCATAACATGTTAATCAGATTCTCCCTGTTGTGCATATTCATGTAATGTGTGAAGTTCAGTCTTTTGATCCACCTTTACTGTTGCTGACTCTGCTAAGCAGTCAATTCTTACTGTACATCAAGTACAAAGTAAATTTATTTGATCGCAGGGCATTTTCAGACCCTTGTGACATACAGAACATTCTATTTGAATTGTTTAAATGCTCTGAACCTGCTTATCAAGAAGAATGCTACGTATGAAAAAAATTAAACTGAATTATGTTCTCTTGTTGTATGCAGTGCTATTGTCTGTTGTAGTCTAGTTTATAAATCATCTTGAGATGGTGCTTACTGTTTAACTTTGATTAAATAAAGACTGATTTATTATAAGATTATATTTTATGTACACAGCTTTTTCTTAATTGTTTGCAAAATGCTTACAGTGTAATTAGTGTTAACTAGTTCAAACCCCTGGCCTAATCACTGTCACTGCACGGTTTCCAATGTGATCTTACATTTGTGTGGATTTTATGTGGGTGCTTTGGCTTTCTTTCCACTTCCAAAAGATGTTCTGGTTAGGTTAACTTGTGGCCCAGTATGAGTAAGTGTACTCTGAAGCCTGCACTCATTTTAGAGCTGGCTCAGGCCCGACACTCACACTAGTGTGTGTTCCAGATCTACAGGGTACATACAAAATCAACATTAATGGTTTTCATATATAATTCTGCAGTAAGTAAGGGAAGTTTCCTTAAAGCTGCCATCACACTGCACAATTTTCCCAGTGACTTTCAGTTGTAGCCTTCATTTACATGATCTTAGCGAGATGTTTACAGACATGGCTCATGCCTTTGACTGCCAGTCACACAGTGTTTTTATCCCCAGCAATTCACAACAAAATTAAACAGGTTTGATTTTCACTAAGGTCATAGGGATGGGCATTTGTATATGCAAGAGCTGATAAACAATGAGCACTGAAACAGAAGTACAGTGTGGCTGAAAGAAAAAAAGAAAAGCACCAACAGAAGAAAGGCTTGTCTTTTTGGTGTCTCATATTGAAAGAAGGGAAAAGACCATACCTAGAAAACATTTGTATGGCCGTCTGTGCTGTCTGACAACATATTAAATGGCTGTCAAAATGTGGCACACTTACAAAACCTTTGTTTGAAACTGTGCTCAAAATTGTGACCAGTCATCTTCTGCAGTTCCTAGTCATGTATCCTCAAGGCAATGAGACCCACCAACTGTAGTCACTCCAACTCCAAAGCCACGAATTGTAACACCAACCTAAGCAAACAAACACTTGATATAGCAACCAAAAGAAATATATCAGTAATGAGGTTTGGAAATCAGTGTTTTTATATAGTGCCTTTCACAATAACCATAATCCCAGAATGCATTACATAATCAAAATATCCTACCCTTTATGAACAAATAATCTAATATTCACTTATACCTATAATTTTAATATTTGGATCTTTAATAAAAATGCACATATTATACAGTTCTAAAATGGGGCAGTCAATGAAATGTGTAAATGATGATATATCTTTTTTTTTTAAACAATGCCGTTTTGAAACCTTTCCGCTTGTGAGATATACATTTAGAATGCTAACAGAATCTAGAGGACACTCATTTATTTTACTCCTTGAGCAGATTTGGTGGGTTTTTTTCTGCAATACATTTTTTAAATCGGAAATTATTGATGCCTATGGCTCTTTGTTTCAATGCATTTTCCAATGTATAATATTTTACATGTGTCTGACTTTTTGATTAATGACTACAGTATGTTGATTATAAAACTGATTAATGAAATACCATCTTGAGTTATGGGGAGTATAATATTCATAGACAGGTCTCCTAAAATGTAACAAAATGCAAAGGATGTGGATATCTTTTTAATTAAAAATATACTGTATGTTCAACAATATAGTAATTTTGGAATTTGGAATTATTAAGTGCAGACAACAAATGTGTCATTTTTGTTTACAACACAAAGAGCTGAAAATTCCTTTTTGCGTCATTCATATTAAACATATAAATGCCTCAAGTAGAATGAATAGTAATCTCGGCCTTGGCTGAGTCATACCAGTCAAACAACATTTCATTCAGCTGTGTAATCCATGTTTTAGCCACAGCTTGAGACTCTTTATTTCCTCCAGTACCTTACATCTACAGTTGCAGGATTTATTAAAGAAAAGTGAGCAACCGGCTGTTGAAGACTGATGTGCTTTAGGGTATTAATATTAGTCTGGTGCAAAACAGTACACGTTACAGATTTCATTTGGGCTATGCATTCATTTGCGTGTTTAAACAGAATGAATGTGCTGTTATTCAAAGTATCAGTTCTATCAATTTTATCATTTCATGAGGAACAGCACAACAGATGATTTAGTATTTTTAAGGCTTATAGGAAATATGTGTATTGGAGTAATGTAGTTTGAAAATGGTAACACTTTTTCAGAAAGACTTGCAGTGTTTTAGACACATAAAATTGACTTGCATTACACGTAATTGCTTGGCCTTTTGGCACTCTTCCATGTTAAGCTTTGCCTGATTACACACTAAATAAGATTTTTTTCACATGCAGTGATATCATCTTAAACATGGGGAAAAGCTAAAGGAATTCGGTCAGTTACATTTGTTATTCCACAAGAAGTCCTAAATACAGGGGGTCCTCGGGTTACGACACAGTTCTGTTCCTACAACAGTGATGTAACCCGAATTTTGGTGTAAGTCAAAACACACCCTAGCCTAAGTCACTTACTATTCTAACACATTTGCAAAATCATAATCTAGAACATAAAACACAACTAAGCCACAGAAAAAGGAAAAGGACATAAATATACTGTACTGTACACTGTACTGTAGTAACAGAAAAAATGAAAAAAAATGAGTGTAAAAAAAGTTCCTTACCTTTATTCCTTCTGATCCCTTTACAATGTCTAGTTTCACATCCATTGTGGTGGCTTTCCTCTTCTTCGAAGCACTACCATCTGAAGACTCTGACTTTCGGAGCCATGACTAGGGCCAAAAAGTCGCCAAACAAAGCAATACAAACGGAACACTTGTGCTGCGCGCAATCAAACTAGTTTGCCAACTCCCATACTCATATTCCATGCTACTGCGTATTCTTCCACTGTGCACAACCAAACTAGTTCGCCTACGTAGTCTGTAAGTACGAGTAAGTAAGCCGAGACACTCATGTCTTAATTTTTGTAAGTTTTTATGGGAGTGAGCGTTGTAAACTCAAAACGTCGTATGTCGAAACATTGTAACCTGAGGACCTCCTGTATATGTATAAATATATATATATATATATATATATATATAATAGTTATTTGCGTTGTTATTTTTGTGATGTCATTATGTTGCCATTTTGTTTGACGTTTTAGTATGTGTGCTACTGTTATGTACTGTATTTTACATCGGTGCTGCCATACTGTATACAGCAACATCCACATTGCCAAATATGTGGTTTACAACCCCTCATGTTATTGCGTAGTATGTTGTATAGAGGATGGTTTAAACATTTCCACAGAAAGATTACAGGTAAGACACCCAAGCATGAAAAAAGTCTTGTCGTGCTAAACAGAAGTGCGGTGTATTTTGGGAAAGCTGATAGTCAAAGCAGGATTTTTTAGTATTTTACATAGTTAGAAAGTACAGCAGGGCACAGAATGTTTTATACAGCCAATCTGGTTGCAGCTTGAAGTAGCTTTTGATTCCCATGGGAATCGACCTTGACTTGATAATGAATTAATAGAAAATGTCTGCTCTGCTAGCAGAAAGAAAGCCAGGTCCTCACTTTGGACGTGGAGGAGACAAAAGACAGAGTGGCTGCCTTTTAATAGACTTACTTTTAAATTCAATTCAGTTGGTGCTTTGTTCCAAAAATACAGTAGCTTTTCTGCCACTATGGTAAAAAGCTCAGCACAGTTGCAAAAACTCGACACTGTCTATCGGCTGCTTATCTGATGGGCACATGGGAAACAGCTTCCTTTCTCTGGCTCCCTTTTTTCTGATCATTTTTCACGTAAGGATAAATAATATGTGCTTTAGGAATGAGACATTATGGGAAGTGTCAACTGAGACTGAACAAAGACTGTATGAATCTACCCAGGTTGTATAATTCTTTCTATTGCTGTTATTTGTTGCTTAAACTCAACATCTCTGTCTGAATAGCTGTTAGAGGCCCCTTAAGGGCTCGATTAGATGCTTTTTGGCAGTCCTCTAATGGTGGTAAACTAGGTTAAAGAGAAGGAGTGAACATAAAAGATATCCTCAGTCAGTGAATCAGCCTTCTGATAGAGATATGTAGGGTTGAATGCATGGGGTACAGTTGGTACAGTGAGACGACTAAGACATTGCTGGTGACAGTGCTATTACAATTTTTGACATTTCTTCTTTTCCCCCATTATGTAAAGAACCTAAGAGGTCATTTCATGCTAGATGTATGTTATAGGTGGTCTAATAACAATATTACCAATACAAAAGATAATAGCACAAAGTCATTCATGTCCAAGCTTTACACAAATGAAGAGACCTACTAATTCTAGCAAATGATGATTTGTGAACATCAAATTACTTAAGGATTTTGTTATTGGTTGACCAAGCAAAGAATCTTTGACCTTGCTTTTGTTTTGATTTTGGCATTTAAAACTTCAAATCTAAATGATTTTACATTACATTAAATAGGCTGGCAAAACATGAAATGGAAAAACCAAGTGCTGGTACATTTGATCATAAATATGATCATTATTGTGTTGCTTAAATAGATTTTACAAGGGTCAATGTGCATATTTTTAACTTAATAAATGACAGAATTAAGTAAAATGTCTAAACTTATTTGATTATATTTTGATCAGTAAATACTGCAGACTTAATGTGAAAACGCAAACAGTATCCAGGGGAAAAACACAAATAACCTCAGAGACAAGTTTAATCAGAATATGGAAGAAATAAATATCTTCCCAGTTCTAATTTAGGAAGAAAACAGTTCAACCGTATTAGACAATAAGCATCATAGATATACTAATAAAAACAAGAAAAAATATAAAGCAAGGATCAAAACACACCATGGCACAGTTCCACAAGCCTATATCCATGTATACCTGTGACATGGGTTGGAAATTAAATTTGACAACTATCCGGAAAAAATAGCACTGTTTGTAAACAAGCCTCACAATATGCCCTTTTTTGCTAGCTGAAAAAATTGGATAACATAAATCATACTTTTCTTCTTATTTTAAAGTTTGGTCACTTATTATAGTCATGCTTAAAATCTCGATTGTATTCATCCGTGTTTTGTGGAACATCCTGCTTGTTTATACTCACATCATGCATTTTGCTTTGTCTGCTGATTGTTTGATTATGCAAAACATCCTGGGATCTCGAGTAAAGAAGAGGGACACTGAAGACACTGCTTTAATCTCTGTTGGACAAGGGCATGACTGGTACATTTTCAGCCATTACCCTAATAACCATTAGCAAAATATAAAAATGTAGACACCCATTTATTATTCTTTGTGAACATTCATATCAAGACAGCTGTCTCCCAATGTGATTAATCTCTCCATGTATTATGAGAGTATTACACTTACATGGGGATCATTGACAGATCACTTGCAGTAAAGAGTGTTTGTAGGATTTTGTGAGTAGATTTTCATTCAATAAAGTGGACACTGTGAAGGAAAAGATTATTGCATACAGATTTTTTATAAATATAGCTGAAAGGCATAGGCCTTCACCAAGAAAGCCTCTTTTTCCTCCAAATCCCATTTAATAAACTGTGCATATATGTCAGGAAGAATTATGTAAATATTACTCTATATGAAATTATTCACTATATATAGTACCTCCATCAGTCTAGCATGTACTTTATTTTTATCCAACTCTTTTCAGAATAGGAATGCGGCTCTGTAATGTTATGCATCCAATTTGCTGAATTCATCTATTAGGGTTGTGGGGTCCGAGGGTGTATCTACCTAGACAGCAGCTCAGGACAGGAAACAGCTATTACAGGGTTCAATTCTATATGTTGCATACATAATTAAAAAGAAGCTTAACTTAAAGTGATACGATGGAATGTTATTGTTAATTTCAGAAGAAGAACCTTGCCATTTGCTTGTTTGTATTTATATCTTTAAAACACTGTTTTGGTTGGTACTTATGCACAGCTTTGCTTTTCAAGACACAGACTTGAAATTTGATAAATAGGTACCGTACCTCTCACCATGAACCTGGTTTTGATTTATAATTTTGGTATTGCCCCAGGGGACAGAGTAGGCAGTTTAAGGTTGGAGCGAGTAGTATGGAAATTTTACACTGTGATCTGTCAACAGAGAAAGGTGGAAGCAGTAGTGTAATGGTTACCACTCATCCTTTTCAACCATAGAAACTGGGTTTGACTCCCACCCATTACATGCAATCTTTTCTTTAATAAGATATTTCCCTCACAATTTGAATGACCCTAAATATCCTGAATGTTACCTTGTTCTCTCCTGAGTTATTTTTTAAAATTTTTTGAATGCACGCACCCAAGTGACATGGACTACAGAAAGTTGTCCAGCATAGAATCCCTTCTGGTGTAGTTGTCAGAGGATGAAAATATAGCACATGTCCGAATGACAAAATGGATATAGAAAATTATAAAAAAGAAATAAAGAAAAGTTATTTAGAAGACAAAAAATAATTGAAAATAAGGTATATGGGGCAGTAACACTGAAACAAGTCACCCAAATGAAATGTAAACATTGGCTATTGATAAATGTAAGGAAAGAAAATGGCAGCAGAAAATAATGTTATTCAACACAAGAACACCAATAATACCAATAAATAGGATTTTTCAGAACTGTATAACTTAAGGCAAAAGAATATATGCTAAGGAGGAAGAAGAAAAAATGTTAGGTGTATGTGGACCATAAATGGGAAGGAGATAGAGCGGTGGTTAAATGAAGGAAAATAATGGAAGACTCGTTTTCAAAGGAAGGATGAAGGTACAGAACAAGTCTAATTATCGTTTTTATATAGCCTATTACTAGTGTTGAGCCAGCAATTCTAGCAAATTTGAATTTGCAGAAAAACAATGTTGTTTTGTGACCAATTACCTTTATGCCATTGACACAGGCAAAAAGATGCTTAGGATATACGAAAAATCTTCTTTCCTGCTTTGTTTGGATCTTTATCCACCAGCATGGGGACAGGGACAGGCACAGGCAAACGAAGTGAGCTGGGGCTGATGGGTGGACATCTTGATCGACAAAAACAAAGTTTAAATAGGAGCACAAGAACAAACAGGATCTCATCTAAGACTGCAGCTGCACCATTTCTTTTCCCTCAGCCACTTTAGCCAACAATTTCATTGCCTCGCTGGTAACAGCATTTGAGCATATCCTTTTGTCTCATCATGGATTTTGGTTAGCGATGTTGCATTTACAAAAGTCACTGTTCTCTCATTTATTTTTATCTGGACCCTTTTCTGAGAAACTTATGGGTTCAAAATAAAAGTACATTTATCCAAAAACTATGGAGAGCAATGTTACTTACTTTCAACCCTTTATAAAAAAAAAACAAAAATTCAAAAAACAAAATCTCTTCATTTGGGATTTGCAATTTGTGAAAATACATGTAAAACAAATTAGTGTGATTCACGATTGTGAAATTGCTTGCACTTTTTAGCATAAACTTTGCAATACCATGTGCAAAAGGAAATTTGTCTGTTTTGCTCATCACTACCTATTATATTTTGTGGTCATATTTTACATAACCTATAGAGTACGATTTGGGCCAATGGACAGTGGCGCATGTCTGTCAAATAGGAATTTTATTGTATTATGTACACATGAAATTTGAAATGAAGTAAATGCTACACTTTTTTATCTAAGCAAAACCTTGTGTTTTTGAAAAGTGAACACTGCTGTCCACCTACTGTACATATTGTTAGAAAAAGTAATTAGTAATATTTACTGTTTATTGGGTAGACATATATTCAAGCCCATTTTATAATTAGGCAGTTCTTATTTTTAGCTCTGATGCCACTACATCATTTGTAAAAATTCTAAATCAAATTTGAATGAATTGACTTTGCAAAATTCTATTTTGTAGATCATTACAATATGTTAATATTATACATTTGTGATACAATATTTGTTAGAAATGTCTCCTAGCAGTTCAGGTGATCAACTCTGTAAAATGTGAAAAGCTTAGTTAGTTTCTGATTAATGTATTAGTCATAATGAATACCAGCAGATACTTTGCTTGGATATTACTTACTTATGACATATGCATTAAAGACTCCATACTCAGTTTCAACCCAAAGTTCTAATGAATGTCTTTGTTGAACAGCCAAGTGAGACTGCTTCATGCTGCTATGCAAGTTGCCACTGAGGTTTTGCATCATGGATTCCTTACTGTAAGATGCCCCAGTATTTATTATTTCTCATATGCAGTAGGCTGCTGATTATTCTTGACAGTGTCTTGCTATTCAACTTTTGTTTTTGGAAACATGCAAGTGACACTAAAAAAGGATGGAAACATCTTGCAATTAGATGCATTTAAGAACAGTCAGTCAGTCATTCTCCAACCCGCTATATCCTAACACAGGGTCATGGGGTTCTGCTGGAGCCAATCCCAGCCAGCACAGGATGCAACAGCAACAACAATAACATTTATTTATATAGCACATTTTCATACAAATAATGTAGCCCAAAGTGCTTTACATAATGAAGAAAAGAGAAAAAAAGACAAAGTAAAAATTAAAATAAGATAACACTAATTAACATAGAATAAGAGTAAGGTTTGACGGCCAGGAGGACAGAAAAAAACAAAAAAACTCCAGACGGCTGGAGAAAAAAAAAAAAATCTGCAGGGGTTCCAGACCATGAGACTGCCCATCCCCCTCTGGGCATTCTACCTAACATAAATGAACAGTCCTCTTTGTATTTAGGATTCTCATGGAAGGACTTGATGATGATGGTCATGTAGACTTCTGGCTTTTAAGCCATCAATGTAGGAACATCATGGTGCTTTGATTAGGTGGTGGTGGCGCAGGTTGCCACCACAGAAAACCGGGAAAAGAAACAGAAGAGAAAGTTGGGGTTAGTACGGATTTTAGAGCCACCATGAATAGTTATGACAATTAATTGAATATACAGAGCATCAGGATTAAACTAAATTGAACTTATGACAAAGCCATGTTAAAGTAATGAGTTTTTAGCAGTTTTTTAAAGTGCGCCACTGTATTAGCTTGGCGAATTCCTATTGGCAGGCTATTCCAGATTTTAGGTGCATAACAGCAAAAGGCCGCATCACCACTTCTTTTAAGTTTAGCTCTTGGAATTGTAAGCAGACACTCATTTGAGGATCCAAGGTTACGATTTGGAATACAAGATGTCAGACATTCTGATATATAAGATGGAGCGAGATTATTTAAGGCTTTGTAAACCTTAAGCAGTATTTTAAAGTCAATTCTGAATGACACAGGTAACCAGTGTAGTGACATCAGAACTGGAGAAATGTGCTTGGATTTTCTGTTTCTAGTTAGGATTCTAGCAGCTGCATTCTGCACTAGTTGCAAAAGATTTTATTTTTTTTTTTTTATCTTTTTTGGGTAGTCCTGAGAGGTGTGCGTTACAGTAATCTAGTCGACTGAAAACAAAAGCGTGAACTAATTTCTCAGCATCTTTCAATGATATAAGAGGTCTAACTTTTGCTATGGGTGCAAGGCAGGAACAAATCCTGGGAAGGGCACCAGCCCACTGCAGCATTTAAGAACAACTTTTTTCAAAAACATTAATAAAAAATTTTAAAAGATATTTGCAGTCTGAAGGCTGAATGTTAATGACAAGATAGGAAAGATGTGAATGGTATTATACAGTATTGTGCAGAAAAATAATAAAATAAAAGTTACCAAAGATAATCAAAATGCATTGCACGCAACCAGTATTGAATCTGTTTGAGGATGTATATGCCCTATCCCATTTAAGTATTGATGAAGCTCTATAAGAAGTAATTGATTTTTTTTAAATAGGGGTCCTAAGTATCCTGCCTACAAAAAGAAATTTAATTTTCAATTCTTGGAATTTCATCTTAAATTGTAGCAGACTTTTTTTATAGTCTTTTATATTTTTTTTATCCCTGGCAGTGTATTTGTTAGATGACTTTTAAAAGCTGTGGCTGCGTGCAGGGATGGCAGGGTTGTCTGTTTTATTGTCTCTTATATAGTGTAAACAAAACAAATCAAATGAAAATAACACTCAAAAGTGTGCATCCCATAAGTGGGAAATTCACAACAGGAGTCAGAGTTGCAGTTGCTCTAGCAAAGCTCTGTCTGGAAAGTTGCTCTGGCCAGTAATGACGTCTCCTTCAGGGACCCCTGGGAATGTATAGCGGCTGGACCGAAAGTGACGGGGTTAAACACTTTCACTGGGCAGCTTCTCAGCACTGAGGAGAAAGAAGGAGATGAAAGCATCAGCAGCAGCGCCCCTTCTCGTCTGGGCAGGTTATTACATAACTCGACTCAGCCAGCGAGGAGGTCCTCGAACACACATGCGTGACAAGGCCTAAAGGTGCAGTATGTAATGTGTTTAGCCACACATGTACTGTATGGTATCATTCACTCAAGTAGCACATTTCCAAAAACACTCTTTTACTATAATTTTTTCTGACTCTAACATGGCTGGAAATGCCAGTAAGATACTTGGTCATGTCTAAAGGTCATTGTCAGTCACTGCCATGAAGTAATTCCCATCAGCCTTATAAATCTTTAAGCTTTTAAAAATTCATTCACAACTGGACTTGTGAAAATTTTGGTAATTTATTTCTAATACAGATCAGCTAAAAAGAATACAAAGAGTCAAGCAAAAAGTGTAAAGTGCCTATCCAGTTCAGGTTCCTGCATGGTGTCCAGTACTACTGGGATAGGTGTTGACTCCCTGTGAATCTGTGATTAAGCAGATTTGACAATGGATGTATGGCTGGAACAAAAAATAACATCAGACATTATTTTGGTTATATACATTTCTTTAATTTTCTATTTATTTTTAAAATAATGTTTTATCTATCTATCTATCTATCTATTGTGACAGCTAGGGGGCGCTATCGACTCCTTGAGCCCTCAGACCACACGTCAGACACCAGGTAAAAGTCCCAAAACTAAATTTATTATTATAATAATGTGCACAAAGCACCTCCACCTCCACTATACTCAGAATAACAAACAATAATCACAAATACAATAATCAATAAATCCTCCTCTACTCCCAGCAGCTCTGTCACACTCCCACCCAACTCCGGCTCCGCCTGCTGGGTTTCCCATAGTCCTTTTAAAGTCCTTGACCTGGAAATGCCTCTGTCCCTCAGTCCACATGACTTCCTAGCACTTCCGGGTCAGATCAAAAACTTTTCTTTTCCTTCAGCCCGGAATTACTTCATTTCTTCCGTCCTCGTGACAAGGTAGTACTTCCAGGCTATAACGAAAATATAAATCCTTGTGCCTCCCTGCAGCATGCCCTTCCGGCCCCCACGGTATCCAGCAGTGCTGTGAAGGAAACTCCAATGTCCATGATGCCCTGCAGGAATTCGGGGCACCTCCATGTTGCAGGGAGGACTCCACCTAGTGGCGTGGGGGTATTTGCCGGGATACACTGCCGGCAATCTCTCACACTATCTATAATTTTTTGTTACTGATGGGGAGAATTAATACCATTAAAATACAATAAATCATTTATTTCATTTATAACATTCTTGCATATATATAAATGAATCTTTCCTCAAAATGTTAGATGTAATTATGTATCTATCCATTTTTTGGCCCTCTTAATCTATTGCAGTGTAATGGAAAGATTGAACTCAATGTGGAAAGAAGTCAGGAATCACACACACATCTACACCCTCTCACTCGCCTATTTACATATGCTAATTACCATATTGGAAAATATTTTGATCTTGATCTTAACTTGTATTTCCCAATGGATGAGCAGTAACTTTCTCAAAGGGGAAAACAGAAATCTTAGTTATGGACAAAAATGGATATAGTGAGGATATTAGAAATAAACTTGATCCCTTAGGTTTTAAAAGTCAAGTCAGAGGTAAAGAATTTAGAATTAACTCTGACCTAAATTTTAAATCACATATTACCCTGATTACTATGATTGCATTTTTTCACTGAAGGAATATAGCAAAAGTTATAAGACGCTGAAAAATTAGTTAACGCTTTTGTTTTCAGTCAACTAGATTACTGTAATGCACTCCTAATAGGACTACCTAAGAAATACATCAATCGGTTACAGTTAGTACAGAATGCAGCAAATAGAATCTTAACTAAAAAAAGAAAATCTGAGCACATTTCACCAGTTCTATTGTTGTTACATTGGTTACCCGTGTCATTTAGAATTGACTTTAAAATACTACTAATGGTTTACAAAGCCTTACATAATCTGCCCCGTCCTGTTCCAGTGTGGTGCTGAGGTGCCACCCGCTGCACTCAAGTCCCAATCCAGGTGGTTTGGCATGTGGTGGATGAGGCAAAGTGCTATCAGCTCATGCTCCCAACCTGTGTCCCCCATTAGTCTATATGGGCATTGAATTATCATTTTCCTCTGGGTTCTGCAATTCCGTACTAATGTGTACTGTTCTCTGCTGTCTTTTCCTGTGCTTCTGTAGTCGCGATCTGCGCCATCACCACCACTGATCAAGGTACCATGCTGCCCCCTGTTTTTATGGATTGAATGGCTGGTGTCCCCAATGTCCACATGAACATCATCGTCAAATTCTTCTATGTAATGCCTGTAAACCATGAGGACTGATTTAGACCATCTATGTAAGGTGGAATGCCCTGTGGGGACTGGGCGGTCTTTTGGCCTTGGAACCCCTGCAGATTTTGTTTTTTTTTCCTCCAGCCTAACTGGAGTTTTTTTTTTCTGTCCTCCTGGCCATCCAACCTCACCTTTTTCTTTGCTTCATACTAGGCAATATTTTTTCCTAAATTTCGTTTGTTTATGATTTATATTAACTTCATTTTTATGTTATCTTGTAAAGCGCTTTGAGCTACATTGGTTTGCATTAAAATGTGCCCTATAAATAAATGTTGTTGTTGTTGTTGAGAGTAGGCAGAGAAATCCTACTCGGACATTAGAAGAAAGTTCAGACTCCCCATAGCCCCTGGAGCTGTAAGACAGCAGTGTTTATTGCTGTACCACTTTTCTGTCAAAGATTAATAGCAGACTTATTTATTTTGAATAAAAAACAATCTTGCTTCAGAGGCTAAATGCAGAGGGAGGTTTGGCACTACCTACTTTTCATCTGTACTGCTGGCAGGCAAGCATTTAGGCTTGAGGATTCTAAAATGAGTCATGGACTACTCAGTCGATGTAGTAGAAAGGCAATCCAGTGTTTCTTTCTCTCTGTATGCTTCTTTGTGTGCAACAACAATAATAACATTTATTTATATAGCACATTTCTATGCAAACAATGTTGCTCAAAGTGCTTTAGAAAACATCAAAAACTAATTTACAAGAAAAGAAATACAATTAAGATTAGGCAACAATAATATAGAATAAGTAACAAAAAAAACATAAGGTCAGATGACCAGGAGGATACAAAAAACGAAAAACTCCAGTTAGGCTGGAGAAAAAAAAAAACAAAATCTGCAGGGGTGTCAAAGCCAAAACACCTCCTACCTAACATTAATGTTCTTAAATTAGTCCTCTTTGTTTTCATGTTTTACATCATAGGATTTGATGAAGTTGGTCTCATGGACAGCTGAGACACCCTCCTTCATTCCATCATCACAGGTGGCTACAGGTGGCATGTTATATGAAGGTGGATGGAAGCTCACTACCAGGAGCTTTAATACTGAGGTTGTTACCACACAGAGCAAATCAACCTGGAAGTATCAAAGACAGGGATAAGGGATATGAGGGAAAATTACATTTTTGTTAATACCACCCACTAATTCTTATATTGTTAACATTTCAGCAGAGGGATAAAGAGGGGAGTTGAATAACCAGGGAAGTCTTACTTAGTGAACATACTTCTTGCATAAATTTAAAACAATATAGAAGTCATGCCTACATTAACTTCAGATGTGCTATGTACTCCTCAGTGGCACCTACTCTACTGCCATTTATGCTTTACTGTTAGCCTGATTCTAAATAAAGTAATGTTAAAAAAATTAGAAAGACATCTTTCACAAATTAACTGCAAAATATAAAGTGGGAGACTGGCATGTGTGTTGTATGAGTCAAAGTGAGGTCAGAATCCCTTTCATTTTTCAGACTTAATTCTGGAACCATGATCAGCCCGTATTGCCAAAGAATAAGGCATTAATGTGCACTTGCTGTACCTGCGCAGAGTATACATCTTCCATAGTGGTCCATCACATTGGATTTGTCATGATCAACATTGTGGCAGGGAGAATAAACTGTGAGAAATTAGTATACAAAAAAGTATTATATACTGAGGTGTTGTTCCTCTGGGAAAAAAAAAAACAAAGAAAAAGTCAAAAAAGAAGGTAACTATAGAGTTTATCCAGAAAAAAACAAGTATTTAAGCAAGGAGTGCATGCAATGTTCTGACACAAATGTCAATATAAAGGCATTGAATTGATAGAACAAACAGACATTTTCAGTGAAAAAAAGACTCCATGAATGACAAGTACACCAGTCAAAGAAAGTTATCTGAAAAAGCCCCTACTTTTCAGCATTTTCCTATGAAGCATATAGAGAACTGCAATTTTTAAATGCAGTATATACTGTATCATAGACCTCACTTTACTTTTTTATTTTACTCCTTATACTTGACTGTATTCTTTGTAGTTATTGTGTCTGTCTGGCTGCTGGATTGAATATTACCTGGATTCTACAATGAGGTGTCTTATTGGCAAAAGTTGGCAAGAAAAACAGACAGTGCATGCAAGACAGGAATTCTTACAGTTGATAAGATAGGGTTAGCTAGGGTTATGTAGACTTCACCATGTGTGTGTTGTCTATAAGTGAAAGCTCCAAGGACACAATTGTAGGAGACAGAGAGAGAGAGAGAGAGAGAGTTGCCCTAGATGAAACATAGATAAAGATGCCCTAGATGAAGACACTCAAGGCTAGAAGATACAGCATTCTCAGACATGCCTGCCACCCTGCTTAAGGTTAAAGTGGACACAAGACATCTAGGACATAAGGAGGCATTTGTTATGTTTGCCAAACTTAGAATAATGAGGATGACTAAAAGAAGAAGCAACAAAAATACCAAACCGAAAAATATTTTCGATACCGAAAAACTGTCCTACCTTTTGTCAAACCTAATTGCTAAACCAATAATCAAAATCAAAATCAGACTAAGGTCCTGTAATTGTTAATAATGAACAATAAAAAGAGCATGCAGAGATTTCTTGGATTTATCTGCAATCTTGGGTGACCAGTAAGTGCATAGTGCCAACCTTCTATCCCATCACAGCAATGACAAGGGATGTTGTATGGCAACACCATACTTTATTCTCAAAGCTGAACCACGTAGGAAAACAAAGATGGTATCAGAAAAAGAAACAAAACATATATAATCATTAGAAAAATATTTCAAATAAAAAAATATGATGTCAAAATAGGATTGGACCCCCCCAAAATACATACAGTATCTAAATATATAAATATAATAAATATCCATCCATCCATCCATCCATTTTCCAACCCGCTGAATCCGAACACAGGGTCACGGGGGTCTACATATATTTTCCATATGCTATGGAAATAATAGAGCTCAAAAAGATTAGTATATAATTTATCTCCTTGTGAGATAAGTCTACTCTGACACAAGACTACCCTATCTGATAGACAGGAACATCCTGTAGTAAAAATTATCCCAAGGCTTCAGTTTTTTTTTAAATTTGAATTTACTTTGTAACCATTAGTCAGACCAAATCAAAAAGAAAGCTGAAAATCAGGAATTGGGAACCAGAGGAAGAAATTCATTATCGGGCTGTAAATAAGTAAGAGGCTTTTAGAAAATCACAAAGGATTTTTTTTTTCCCACACACTTGGATGGAATAGCCACCAAAACTGACTTTTAGCACCTTCTCATAATTGACGCCCATCATCATGACACTTGTGACCAGGACCCACATCCTGACAATGCTCTCAAAAAAACAAAGATTGTGTCGTGACAAGACTGTAAAAGTATTAAACATTGCTAATTTATTTTATATGCAAAAATGAACATTATATTCATAATCTTCAGTTTTAATAATAATAATAATTCTTTGCATTTATATAGCGCTTTTCTCACTACTCAAAGCGCTCAGCAATTGCAGGTTAAGGGCCTTGCTCAAGGGCCCAACAGAGCAGAGTCCCTTTTGGCATTTTACGGGATTCGAACCGGCAACCTTCCGATTGCCAGTGCAGATCCCTAGCCTCAGAGCCACCACTATAAAATAAATGTATAAAGTGTATCATATAATACCAGTAACGGCGCACTGCACAATAACAGTGCAGTGAATACACTTGACTTGAGCAATCATAGTTTTCATACTCTTTCTCAGTATGTTTAGGTTGATTTGCTTGCTGCTTCCTGAAAAGCTCTTCTTTTCTCCACCCTAGCAGCCCGCTTCTTCTCTTCTTTCGTCGGCATCTTTTGTGTTAAAACTGATTAAGTCAGTGTTTGTGTTGCAATTACTTAGTACGTTCTTCTTAATTTTTCATTTAAGCTGGCACTTAAATCTTCAATCTTCCTCAAGAATGATTTAAGATATGAAGAGGTAGGGGAAGTGACGGCAAAGGTGGTAAGAAATAGCCCTGCTGGCTGCTGATTCTACAATAAAATAAAATAAAAATAAAAAGAGGAATAACCTTGGAGGTCAATCATCACCCCGAAAGCACATAGTAGTATATGTAGTATATGTGTACCAAATTTCAGGTCAATAGGTCAAACAGTTTACGAGCTACAGGTGATTTAAAATTCTGGACAGACAAACGAACAGCCACAGTAGGGTATTACTGTATATATAAAGATAATGCAAGGAGAGCAGTAAATATTTAGAAAATCAACTGATTATAACACTGATAACTTACTCAAGGTAATTTTACTTAAATAGTGCTCTGAAACCTTTTCTTGAGGTAAATACAGAGGAAGGTAATAATCTGATCAGAGATAATAGCCCCTTTTACTCAGGGAGTTGGAGACTTGCTTGAATGAGTCACATCCTATGCACATTTGCTGATCCAGGTGAACCATCAATTATTTTTTGATTATATCCTGGCTACTGTAAAAAAATTTCAATGCCAATTATTTTAATTTCAATTTTGTATCTGTGTTTTGGTCTGGCATATACTGTATTTTTGGAAGCAAGTATGCTCCAGATAAAATTAAAGTGCAATATATTATTAAAACAGCAAGCAGAGTGAAATAAAGAAATTCATTTCACTTTAAATTCCATTTTATCATTGTGACAAGTGATCAATTCCTGCAGTGCAAAATGAAAACAATAAAATTAGAATTCCTAGGAAATAATAGGAGTAATAATACAGTTTTGGGGTTACAATATGACAATATTGTAATTTTATATTTTATAGTGTTAAAATGCAGTTCTATAATAAATTTCAAATTTTTTTTGATGTATTGTTGACTTTTGGTAAAGATCAAAAAGTATATCTTTAAATGCAAAAGTTTGTCAGAGTATTATTAGTCATAAGAAAAACTCTTGAGTCTGTTCTTTCCACATAAATCTTTTATCGACTATGGAAATTAATTTTCTCTCCCTCTTCATGTCAACTCTTTTCCTCCAATGTTCTTGTTCTTTCTGTCTGTCTCTGTCTCTCTCTGGGTATGCAGTAATTAAGCAACCCAAATCCTCTTCTAAGAGATGTGCGCTCCCTTCACATATAGCAGGCAGGTAACATCCTTAAGTTTAATTACAAGACATCACAGCTTTGTTGTCTTCCATTTATCCTTCAGTTTTCAAAATTCTAATTTAACAAAGCCTAAGGTATCATTAAAACATATCAACATTCTTTCCACTTTAATTACTTTTGTTCTGTGAAGAGCTTCATCATCTAAAACCTGTTTCACATACGAGTTGTGGTTGTTTGGAAGGTCTGAGGTTCTTGGTATATTAGCAGATCTTGAACCACTGAATTATTTTATGTCATGATATGATATGATAATTTAGGGCTAATTAAATGTTGAACTGTGTTCAGTTTATACAGTCCCTGAAAATAGAGGGAAACGTAAAAAAATTACAGTCATTCCTAAATGACTCATAGGATATTTTTGCTAAACCTCTTAAATTAAAGTTGAAACTCTACACTTCAATCACATAATGATTGCTTTATTTCAAACCCATTGTGGTGGTGTACAGAACCAAAATTATTAAAATTGTGTCACTGTCCAAATACTTAGGGACCTAACTGTAGAAATAAATATACCACAACAAATCATAAAGCTAGTCCTCAGAAAAACATACACCATTAGGTGTATGATATAAGATAACAAAGGAAATAGAATTCTACCCCTCATGTTAGCCAATAAACAGGACAAACATCTTTACAATTTCAATTTTTATTTATTGCCATGTCCAGTTGATTATTTAAATAAATTTGGACAGCCTACAAGTGTTTATTTAGTTACAAGTATGAACATGTAGCTTAAAGTTTTAATAAATTTACTTTCACGTTCCAAATCTAACTCTAGGAACACAATTTTAAACTGATTAAGCTATTAAACATAGAACAACATCCATACTATCTCATTTGATTGCAGAATGGCTGGAATTTGCAGCCTGTTTCAGTATCATTGGGTATGAAGCAGAAATAGATAGATAGATAGATAGATAGATAGATAGATAGATAGATAGATAGATAGATAGATAGATAGATAGATAGATAGATAGATAGATAGATAGATAGATAGATAGATAGATAGATAGATACTTTATTAATCCCAATGGGAAATTCACATTAAATGAATCCTAGAAGGGACAAAACACCATCACAGATTACCTCCATGCACATACTCACACTCACTGCTACTGTACCAATTTAAGATTAACAGACAGCCAAACTGGTACATTTTAGTATATGTTCAGAAATGGCAGTACCTGAAGAATATGCCAACTCTACACACACTTCAACTAGGACAGAAGCAAGAGCTTTGAGGTAACATTGTTAAAATTATGTCCCTGTATTACCAAATAACACATATAAGTAAATTTAACTAATAAATGCATATTTACATGTTTTATGTTTGAATAATGGAAAAAAAATCAATTTTGGTTCAAATTAATTTACTGCTATTATAACTTATTAACAATTAACAGCATTTGTTGCTAGTCCTGCTTGGGAGGCAATAGTACAAAATGTGATTCAACAACATAGCACGACTGACACCATTTACTATGCAAAGCAAATTGCCACATCAATAGCATGGATATCAGTAAATATGTCACAATCTCGTTCTTTTCATCACTACCCAGCATTAATAACCATGGGAAAACAAGGGAATGTAAACTGATGTATGCACTAAAAGCTTAGTTGAGGGGCTTAACTCTAGTAATTCTCATACAATGTCTTGAAAACAGATGTCACTGCGCCAATTAGATGGTCAATATTACAGTTACTGTCACAGTTGCTTGTGAACTAGACTGTGAGGTGTATGAATTCCTCTTCTTGCAGTAGCTTACCTATAGGGCAGGGGTCCCCAACTCTGCATCTGGATCTGGCTGCAGGTTTTAATGCTAACCCTTTTCTTAATTAGTGACCAATTAGTGCTGCTAATTATCTTCTTATGAATTAATGTAGAGAAAAGCCAAGCAAAATGACACCTTTTATTGGCTAACTAAAAAGATTACAATATGCAAGCTTTCGAGGCAACTCAGGCCCCTTCTTCAGGCAAGATGTAATCAAGATGTAATCATTACATCTTGCCTGAAGAAGGGGCCTGAGTTGCCTCGAATGCTTGCATATTGTAATCTTTTTAGTTAGCCAATAAAAGGTGTCATTTTGCTTGGCTTTTCTCTACATTCATAATGGCTAACACGGTACAACACCCTAGTACTATGAATTAATGTTAATTGACTAGCTCTGAAAGACTCCGACCTCTTAATTGTTTATTTTTCCTTAATTAGCTGCCAAACAATAATGAGATACAAAATGAGCCAAAATATGATCATTAAACTGTGTTCATCATACAATTTCTGAAAATAAAGATAGGTGAAGGTCTCAGGAATACTGATCTTCCCAGGTCCCCAAAACATTTTAACAGTGCTATTAGAAAAGAGAAAATCAACAATTTTGGAAATGTATGCTATTCCACAATGAGAAAAGGAGAACAGCAACATGTCATCGAATTAAAAAATGGGTTTAATTAACAACAAGAATCAGCGCCTAATTAAACAACTGGTTGGAGTGAAATTGGTTGGCTTTTGAGGTCCTGACTTAGTTGGTCTTCTGTTGGCTCACTCATTTTATGTTTCATTACTGTTTGGGTGCCATTTAAAGAAAGAAATTAAGCAATTCAGAGGAATGATAAAGAAATTCGGGGGAACAAATCTTAAAAAACAATTCAATTAAAATTGATTCAAAAGAAGTTAATTAGCAGCAAAAACAGGCCACTTATTAAGAAAAGCATTAGAATGAAAATCTGCAGCCACTGGGGCCCTCCAGGACTGGAGATGGGGCCACCTCCTATAGGGTGTCACACATGTGCGACTAGGAGAGAGCTGAGTGGACCAAGTGGAGGTAATTACCCGCCACGCCAGGGGGTGGCGAGGTGCACTGAACCTACCTCTGTTATCTGTGTAGGCCAAATACGGGAAAACCTGCCTGATTCAACGTCGCTTCTGGTTCCAGCGCCCAGACTGATGTCACTTTCGGTTCCAGCCAGATGACATCACTTCAACCTTTTGGCTTATAAAGCCACAATCTTTTCTCAACTCGTCAGTTCAGTTCAGGACTCAAAACAGAGCATATGAGTGCTATTTCAAAACCCTTTTACAGCCAGGGACAATATATGGGTGGCTGCCCCAAACCTTTTTGTGTGTGTTAAGGCTGTTCATTTCACTGTGGCGTAGTTGGCAGGATCATGGCCTCCTTATGGAACCGCAAGTGATGTTGAATCGGGCAGGTTTTCCCATATTTGGCCTGCAGAGATAACAGAGGTAGGTTTAGTGCACCCCGCCACCCCCTGGCCTGGTGGGTAATTACCTCCACTTGGTCCATTCAGCTCCCTCCCAGTCGCATGTGTGTGACAAGTGGATAAACCATTCTTGAGACATCAATGTTCATCCCAAATACATTATACTCAGTGTCTAGTGAACCCTGGAGTTCACAGTCTGACAAAGCTAAGAGTACAGTTGGAGTTGAAGTGGCTTAGGTACATAACATAATCTATAGGTGCTTCTCACAATGGGTGGATCAGGCATGGTACTCTAGAATCAGACACAGGGCACACTTGAGAGATTATATTTCTCATCCTGCCAGGGAGAGTCTGTGAATTCCCCAGGGGAATATGTAAAATGTTGGCAAGAATAACCTGGCATAGTCATACTGCCACCATGATCACCACCAAGGAAGAGGACTGAATACTGATGAATTGATGTTTTTAATTTTAAAACATCTGTCACTTTGATTCTAAGCTTAAAATACTTAACCTTACTTGTCTGGTTTGGACATTAGGGTCAATTACTTGAAATAGCTGACCACGTTCAGTAATTCAGAATTTTATTTCTGATCCTTGCTGGGAAAAAAAAACGAAAAGCAAAGTAGAACCAAAATAAAAATTTATATATTAATGCAAAGTGACTATAAATAAATTAATAATGCTAATTAATAATTCTAGGATTTTGGTACTCATTTTTAGTTGCTCGCTTTACATTTAATTTGCTAGGAATCACACTATAGCCAAAGAGCTTGTCAATGTTCAGTTTTAGTTTTTTGTTTTCTTTTTTTAGTATGTCATTTAATTATAATTAAATGTGTTTCAAACAGAAACATAATTGAGGAAAAGCTTGTTTTTGCTTCCTAGCACCCAGTGTCAAAAAACAGAACCCTTGAGTACACCATAGTTAAGCTATAGAAACATATAATTAAGAGTACTACTGTACTTGGCTGTGATTTAACAATAATTTGAGAAAAATGAAAAGTTTATTATTTACTAGTAAGTCTAATTGGAAAAAAAGGCGAAAAAGACACTATGCACACTGCTTACTCATAGCACAATGCTCTCCATGTCTGCTGTTTGGCAGTATGTGTCTCTGTAAAGCAGTTGTATTTGTAGTGTTTTTTTTTTTCAAAGCTGTGGTGCTGTTCAATTATAACAGACTCTACATGGCTTTTTAGAAAGAAATTCTACACAGGACTAAAAACATGTGAGCTTGTGACAAAGGCTGTGTTGCCAGGTTTTTGGAACAGCATGTATTTAGTATGCATAATTTGCAACTTGTGACATTTTGTGTTATTTTATTTATATTAATTGTAGTCATTTTAAAAACCAATATGATCTTCATTGCCTTTTGTGAGAAACTATGATAGATGCACTGAGCTTTATAGCAGTATATAGCACCTTCTATATTTTAGACTTTCTACATAAAGATATGTGCATGTAACAAAGCTCAAATGGTTATCTGACAATCCTACATGCACAAAATAGTTTATTATACAATATATTTTCATAGTCATTTTGTACTAGATTTATGTTCATGAATACAAATGGTCTGTGAATGACTGCCAGTGTGAGTTAGGAAGACTGATTAAAGATCACTTGAAACAATTCATAGGCTTCTGTAGCCAGAGTTTAAGAATAATGAGAGATTAATAGCCCAAACATCATCACAGGATGAACCTTGGATACACTTGAAGCTGGTGTAGATAAGAGGATGATGGCAAAATTGGATGTCATTATGAAAAGTCCCCTCCATCCTGTCCAGGCTCTCTTGAAGCACTTTTAGCCACTGGGTCATTCCACCACAGTGTGCTAAAAAGCACCTCTGGGGTTCTCTCCTGCCCACTGCTATTAGGCAATTCAATGAACCCTAACCCTACCCCTAACCTTAATTCAATGTTTCCTAATGTAGTTCTTAAATTCATTTTGAAATATCTGCACAATGTACATTTATTTATATTTACTTAGGACTGATTGATTGATTGACTTTATTATCTGTCCTGTGAGTACTTGTTTTTCTGCTGTTGTATTCATCTGAATTTCCCCATGAGAGCAACAAAGTTCATCTAATCTAATCTAATCTAATCTAATCTAATCTAATCAAATATACCGTAATCTAATTACACCCACATGTATACACAAACACATGGGTATAGGCCATAAAAATACTGTGCTTTTGCTTTTAAAGAAAACACACATTCTTGCAAACAGTAGTCAGAAAGTTGTGGGATCTGATGCATGTTAGCTGCCTTAAAGCACAACTCTCATATCTCATGGTAATAAACGTACTTAAAAGTGTCGGTCTTGGTAATGTAATTTGACTTTTCCTGGCTGGGGTGCTTCTGTCTTTTTGCTCAGTCTCAAAAGTGAAAATTAACAAATGTTGTTTTTGATGGAATGCTATGTAAGGTAAGGTCAGATGAGGTTTCATTGGAAGAAATTTTACAGAAATATTAAAAGTTTCCAGTTGGCTGTATATTTTGGAAGTAGCCATTTTAAAATTTTAGACATAAAGGCTGTCTACCTTTCTCTTTATAACTAACAGAAAGAGTAAATGAATGATTTGGTAGATGGCACTGGAAAATGGTGATGTGTTGCATATTGATTAGCACATGTAAATTGGAATTTTACTGTACTCTGTACATGTGACAGTTTTAATCCTATGAAACTATGATCTTCAAAAATTTGTATTTGATTGTGTGGACTTCTGAAGCAACAATATGCCCACAAATGTCAAAATAATTAGGCATTCCCTAAATAATCAAAGCTCCCAGCTGGTGGAGAATACATCACTTCACTACCTTCTGCTGTGACTCCTAGGAAGGGACAAATGGTTGTTAAGAGTTTGCAAGGACATACTGTAGTGCTCTACTATAGGGTACTTTCAGTAGTATTTTGTGGAGATTACAAGGCAGCATTGAAAACAAATTAATACTTTCTGTAGTGCTTTGCTTCTCTTATTTGAATATTTATACACAAACGTATATGAGAAAAGTAAAGGGGAGGTGAAATCTTCCAGTTTCTTTGAGGCTAGAAGTTTCATAATACACATTTCCAATGAACACCTGCCCCCTGCTGGATATAACATTTTATGAGGTTGACTGGTTACGTTGGATTGCTATTTGTGTTTGTGTATTGATTAATATTGTAAATAATTAGTACTATAATAAAGTTCTTTTCAATAAAATTATGAAGACTACAATGTAGAACAGAGTGAAAAAATACACTATATCAAAAGAGCAAGAGTAAAATAGAGGGAATATTAGATTTCATAGTATAATTACAAGAATGACATTTTTTTTGTTGCAGCTATATAATAATATTAATAAAAATTTGAGAATAGATGATCTTCAGTATAGGTGGAAGGGGTGTCTTGTTGTGCCCTATGACACACTGATGCCTGTTTTATGTTGAGACGTTGCTTTCCAAATATTGCATTTTTAAATTATTCTGCTTCACCTATACCCCTGCACTGACAAAAGAGACACACAAAGTGCTAGCACAGTAATGTTTATTCAACCAAAATGGAATTTGATTATTCAAAATATTTATGCTGATTTGTATTTTTTGAGGATGGCATTTTTTCAGCAACCTTAGTTTAGTGCAAAGTAGGAATGTAGCTGCTGGCAGTTCATCAGCACAAATTTAAATTAAATAACTTTCACTGCAATATTTTTATTACACATGTTATTATATATGCTTATACATTTACATATTTGACTTGTATTAAATTACCTGTATTGTATAAAAGAACATATTATGCTGCAAATCTAACTTTTCTACCTCTAATTTGCTTTCTGTGTAAGGATTTATATTTTTTTAATTGTGCAATGAGGAGTAACATAAAAAATGCCATACTCTACCATCCGTTAAACACCCACAGAAAAGAAAACAGAAAATGTATAAACAGAGAATATGAAGCAGCCCACCCACCACCACCTACACACCAACACTAGTGTCACTGAATGTTCTACATGTATACACACTGAACATACAGTGTGCAGTATACAGTATACAGTATGTATACATGACGGCTGAAATGCAGGGCTCGGAAAACCGTAATACCAAACTCAAAAAGCTTCTGAACACTCCAATTTCTGAGAGTTTATTTTATTTAAAAACAGATACAATATGGCCTAAACTTCTTCATAACGATGCACTTATTTTCATGCATATTTGTAGTAATAACACCAAACTCTGTTTGTGTCTAGGACATACCCCTTGACCTATGCTTCTTCTGGCTTAAGTGGCTTACTTTAACAAGGCCAGAAGAATCCTCCTCAAACACAGAAACTGGGAATTCCATATTTGTCTTTTTCATGTAGTTTACTTATAAGATGGCATTAATGAGTGTAATTTTTATGTTCTGGCTGGATTTAACTACACAATACCTGATGGCACCTTGAAGTAAGTCTTTCCAGTCCAGGAAACCTTTGGTTGCAACTTTATAAATTACAAAAAGTCATGTCATAAGGGTGAATAGCAAGTGTGTGTCCTGTCAAACAAATTTGAAGGTGATTTATGGTATAATGGATGACAAACAGGCAAAAGTATATTTGTTTATTATTAAGGTCTGCTAACCAAAGAACAGTCCAAAAACAGGCATATTGTTACTCAAATCAGCAAAAACTCAATACAAAATCATAAATTTAAAAATGGAAAACTCAATACAATGCTTTCAAATCATACTTAAAGTACTGAAGTACTACAAAAAACGTCTGTCACCAATGTGTAAAATACTGAAGCAAAGGCGTATTTCTACCTTCCCCTTCCAATTTCCTCTGCCTCTTTATTTTGTGACATCCGAGTCACACAAATTGTGTAGCAACTGACACAGAGAGGAAGGGTTGGAAGGAAGGGATAGGAACAAAGAAGGAAGGGATAGGCGCAAAGTCCCAAACTACTCCAGACATGAAGAGGGCAGACAACAGAACCTGGTCCATTCCTGAAGAGAAAAAGACAACTTTGAGTAAATGCCTATCATACTGATGGGGTCATCTATATATATAACAGCCAAATACCACTGACTCCCTCATCACGAAATCTCCTGAACCATGAGGACTTGGGACTTGAAATTTGGAATGTAGGTTCCCTTGGCCCATAGGTGCTTGCTAAGAAATGGTTTTAAAAATTTCGTGGTCCAAGTGTGAAATTTCTTATAGTTTTGTAGAGCCATTTGTATGTCTGTCCGCTTTTCATGAGAGAACTACTTAACGGACTTAGATTGGGTTTGTTTTCTATAATTTGCTTGAATATTCCGTTGATTTTGTGACTTTCTCATCATGCTGCTGTAAGTATCATAGTTTGCTTGCGGTACCGATTTATTAGCATGAAACCAAGAGAGACTCATCGGGCTGCGGGGAAGGGGGAACCCTCATGCATCTGCCTTAGGGCGTAACCTTAACTCCTCTTAGCTAGCGAATGAGAGAACTACTTAACGGATTTAGATCTTTTTTTTTCTATAATTTGCTTGAACATTCTGGTTGATTTTGCGACTTCTCTCATTGCGCTAAGAATCATAGTTCGCTTGCAAGAGTGATTTATTCGCGCTAATCCGAGACAAAGGCTGCAGGCCGAGGGGATGGGGAAGAGTGACATCAGGAGTAGAGAGCTGGACAGGGCCCTCCTCACTGTCCTGTTTCACTAATACGTGGGCGAAGCCGTGGGAGATGGCTAATCAAAGAATGATATTGTTACAAACTGGACATCTGAAAACCTGAGATGGAAAAACCACATGTGCTACAGTATTTGATCTGGAAACAGCTAAAGAAGCAGAGGGCACAATTTCTCTTACACATGACATAACATTCTCAGACCTGTCAAATCCAGTTTAGGGTCATTAGAGCCTATCATAGAAGCGCTGAGCATAATCAGAAAACAGTCCTGAACAGGGTCAACAGTCCATGGAGACAAGTTTTAATGGTGCTCTCAAAACAAAGTCATAATAGGATCATAATTAACGTGTAGGAGAGTGATAGTTCCATGATCCTTGTCTTTATGCTAGTATGAAGAACCCGGGCCTTACTAATGACCCTTTATTTTTTATATAGTTGCCTAAGCTTAATATACTGTATGTCAGAGTGACATGGTGATCCAGAATGAAAGAATATGCTGTGACTCCAATGTGGCTGGAATGGACTGCAGACCGTTGCACATTAAAAAGGTTTAACTGGGTTCAGTACTGGATGGGTGTATGACAGTCACATTTCTTATGGGACAGACCTTGTTCTTAATCAGGTGTTTCATACTTCATTTATAATTTAATCACAGATTGGAAAATAAAGTTTCGCCAAAGGATTGAAAGCCAGTAATGGTTCACTACCATTCAGTCAGCCTTTCATGTATAGCAATGGGGATGGTGGGGTTATACACAATGTAAGAGCCATAGACGGACATTACTAATCATAAGACACGCTGTCACTTTTTCTTAAAATGACCATTCAAAAGCAAATTGAAGTATTTCTCTTTATTTCAACTTCATATAGATAATAAAATGATTGTGGGCTGAAGACTATATAGGACAAGGACAAGGTAAACCTTTAACTTACTGTATATGTGGCTCTTGGTGGAATATTAAGCTCCACAAACCCTGCATGGCAGCACTTTCATTTTTGCTAAGTCTGCTGCTTCTGTTTTGCAGCAATTATTTTTACGTTACAGAACTCATCACAGCTTATACAGAAAAAAGGGATGATGAATTCTAGTAGTTGTGCTGTATGATCAGCCTTTGCCTCATTCTGAAAGCACCAAAATCAACTGCCAGATACTGACATTCATGTAAACAGAACAATGGGAACAGATAACAGAGGGAATTTAACAGAGAGTCACTTGCATCCACATTATATCCTTCATAGATATATAAATAGACTGTAATAAACAAAGTCCAGCAAACATCAGCAATTTCCATTTTAAACATACATTTACTGTATATAGTTTATTTTACCATATTGTTGTTGGATCTTGCAGGTAAGAATTGGTTTCAGTTGCTGCTTTTGCAATGTCCCAAACTCACACAGGCTTCATAGTAGAGATCCCTATGCAAATGTGCCTTCATTGTGATATATACCAATCAGCCACAACATTAAAACTGCCTGCCTAATATTGTGTTGATCCCCTCGTGCCACCTAAACAGCTCTGACCCATCAAGGCATGGATTCCAAAAGATGTCTGTCGGTGCACTATGGTATTTGACACCGAGAAGTAGCATATCCTTTATGTCCTATAAGCTCTTTAAGTACTTCTTTATGGAAAGAGTTGTGGGACTCTGGAACAAACTGCAGAGACATGTAGTTGAAGCAGAAAGCTTGACAACCTTTAAGAATTTGAATGAGATATTGGGACAGCTTAGCTATTAGCTAAATAAATGGGTTTAATGGACTGAATGCTTTCTTCTCATTTGTCAAATTTCTTATGTAAGTTGCAAGGTGGAACTTCCATGGTTTGGACTTGTTTTTCTGGCACATCCCACAGATGCTCAGTCAGATTGAAACCTGGAGAATTTGGAGGCAATGTCAACACCTTGAACTCTTTGTCATGCTGTCATGTTCCTCAAACTATTCCTGAACAATTTTTGCAGTGTAGCACCTCACGTTATCCTGCTGAAAGAAGTCACTGCCATCAGGGAATTCCGTTGCCATGAAGGGGAGTTCATGGTCTGTAACAGTCTTTAGATAGGTGGCACATGTTAAAGTAACATTCACATGAATGCCAGATCCCAAGGTTTCCCAGCAGAAAATTGCCCAGAGCATCATACTGTCTCCGCCTGCTTGCCTTCCTCCCATAGTGCTTTTTGTTGCCAGCTCTTTTGCAGGTAAACAACACACAAGTATCCTTCATGACCTAAAAGAAAACATTATTTATCAGACCAGGCCACCTTCTTCCATTGCTCCATGATCCAGTTCTGATGTTCATGTACCCATTGTGTAGGCACTTTCGGTGGTGGATAGACAGCTACATGGGCACTCTGACTGGTCTGTGACTATGCAGCCCCATATGCAGCGAGCTGCAATGCAGTGTTTGCTCTAACATGTTTCTCTCATGGCCAGCATTGAGTGTTTCAGCAATATAGTAGCTCTTCTTGGCTTTGCACCAGATGAGCTAGCCTTCGCTCCCTGTGTGCATCAATGAGCCTTGGGTGCCCATGACCCTTTTGCCAGTTTTCTAGTTGTCCTTACTTGGACCACTTTTATTAGGTATTACCCACTGCATACCAGGAATACCCCTCAAGACCTGTCATTTTGGAGATGCTCTGACCCAGTCAGCACAATTTGGCCCATTCAGATCCTTATGCTTGCCCATTTTTGTTGCTTCCAACACATCACCTTCAAAGACTGACCATTCAATTGTCACCGAATATATCCATCTTTGAAAGGTGCCATTGTAATGAGATGATCATTGTTATGCACTTCACTAGTCAGTGGTTTTAATGTTGTGGTTGATCGATGCATTTCATTGCTCTATGAAAAGTAAATTAAAAAAAAAAAATAACTCCCCATCCAAGGCTGGTTTCTGCTCTAGGCTCCTCACAACTCTGCAATAGACTAAACAAAGTTGAATAGATGAGTGAATGAATAAAATACTGTATGTTAGGTTTATTAATCATTGTCTTTTGCTGTTGGGCATAAATTCAATTTTTTAATAGGCCTGTTGAGCATACAGTACTTTGATGGGTGTCTTCTTTAAATAACCAAATACATCATTTTGTGAGCTTTATGCCCCCCATGTGGGATACACTGGATAGCACTTTAATACATTATGTCTAGTGTACCTTCTGTGTGAAATTTACAATGGATAAAATAAAATGAGTAATTCTGTAAAGTTGTAATAGCATTTTACCTGTTAACATGTTATAGCACCCTGAGCACTAAATTGCATTGAGTTGAATATTTGGTTCCTGCATTTCATTTTACTTGCTGCTCAGTTAGACCTAAGGTTTAGAAAAATGAATAGATGAAAGAAAATAGATGGATGGAGATTCCCTATTATATAAGAGATAAATAATAGAAAAAATTGAGCAGAGGCGAATATAAGGGCATAATCTATTCAGTAGTAATACGGTAAATAACATAAGTTCAATACATAGAGTAGAAAGTGAAAATTCAGTAGCTACAATAGAATAGGTCTTTAGTATAATAGCTAAAAATAATGGTTAAAACATTTTCTGTGGCAGCACTTTGGCTCAGTAGTTAGTGCTGGTGCTTCAAAAACCTGTTTGAAAATGAAAACATAGTAGTATGGGCATAACCTAATGTAGCAACTATTGTCCCGAATAGAGGGTGCAAATAACATTCTTTGCTGCCTTCACCACCCTCTGCAGTTCATTACATTCTTGAGCTGAGCAGGTTCTGTATCAGGATGTGATGCAACCAACGAGGATGAATTCTAAGTACGAGATAGAGAAATGTGAGCTGTCCCCGGATATAGAGGCATTAGTGAGATTTAATGTGTTGTTCCCACTTCAGTTAATCAGTGTTAATCGGTCCAACAGCATCCCCTTCAATGTAGATGCCATTGTGGTCTGACTTGTATCCCCTGAAGTCTATGACCAACTGCTTGGATTTGCTGACATTAAGAATGAGATTGTTGTGTTAGCACTACTGAGTCAGTTAGTAGACCCTTCCTCTGTATGCCATCTCATCATTGTTAGGCCTATGATGGTGGTGTCATCAGCATATGTAATAACAGAATTGGAGGTGTGTCTTGCCACATAGACAGAGTTGAACAAGGAGTACCAAAGGTGGGGGGGCTAAGCATTTGAGGAGTTCAGTAGTTAGCTTTGCTGTGATTTTAATCTATAAGCAGGGGTTTAGCATAACAGTTTTACTATACAGATGAGCCAAGAAAGTATGAAGTGTAAGGGATATGGAATCTTTTGTGGACTGGTTTTGATTACATGCAAACTGGAAAGTGATCACGACTATCTGGAATATTGTTTAATGTGTTCCAGCACCAGTTTCTCAGATCATTTCATCATGATTGCAGTAGGTGCCACTGGTCTGTTGTCATTCAGACAGTCCACTTTTGTTTTCTTAGGCACAGAAATACTTCTTGTCCTTTTGATGCAGGTGGAGACAACATATTCTCTTAGTGAATTATTAAAGATATTACTGAAGACATCAGCTAGATGGTTGCTACAGGTTTTTAAAATACACCTTGAACTTCCTTCCAGACTTGATGCCTTGTGGACATTAACATATTTAAAAGTCCTCCTTACATCATGTAGAGAAATAAATAAAGATTAATCATGTGCTGCTGCAGGCAACCAAATGGGGTGCTGCTTGTTGTCACAATCAAAATGGCCACAGAAAGTGTTACATTGATCTGGAAATGAAAATTAGGATAATATTGGATCAGATTTTACTTTGTAGTTACTAAGCATTTCTAATCCTTGTCAAAGTTTGTGCAAATCTTTACAGCTGATAAATTCCATCTCTGGTTCCATCTCTATCACCAGTACTGATGTTTAGCCACTTTAATTGGTTTTCTGAGTTTGTTACTTGAATGTTTGCATGTTACCATTTCAAATGCATTTCTGTGTGTGTTCATACATTCCTGATAGTATGGCTCCTTATGTTTGAGTCTCTGTTTTGACAGGTGATCGGGCCATAAGGGGTGAGGGTGTAGCAATCATCCAGAGTATTAGTACCTGTCATGGGGATGGTTACATTCTGGTGATATTCAGAGTAGCCACAAGTATGTCTTGAGACACGGGTAAATGTTAATACATTCGTTTTCCTGAAGTAGGCTGATGAAAACCGAAGAAAAGTGTGTTCAATGTAGAGCTAGATGCACGTCTACAGAGCAACTGACCACTGCTGCTTCTTTCTTGAACTTGATCTAATTAAAACTGATCTATCACCTTGCCTCCGCTTAGTTAGCGATACCTGTTTGTTCAACAGATATTATCATCTACAGATTGTTAAGAAGTAAAGTTTGACGTTGGTGAGAGAGAGAGATCAGAGCTATGTGTGTTTTAGAGGGTAGCTACTGATTGCCACAGATATCATGGCCACATGCTCTTCTCCCCACGCGGGGGACGCTCTCCCGTCAGAGCTAAACACAATGAGATACAGTGCCAACATTTGACGTTGGAGTGCACCTACTGTACCTTCCAATTGGCCAGAATTTAATTTTTTTTTTATTGGGTGGGTGACATCTAGTTTTATTATATTTAAGTCTAATATACTTTATAATTTCATTTTTTTTCTGTGTCACACTATTACAAGCATTACTTACATTTATCCTCATTATGTCATAAATATTTTCTGTAGTGTGCCCTCACACAAATCCAGGATCATTTAAAATTAAATAATTACAGAAGTAAAGCATTCTGATGTGTCAGCATTTTAATATTCTTAAGCTTATTTAATAAGCTGTTATATGGGAAACCATTTAAATAGAGTACCACACAATAGGTGTAGAAGTAGGAGAGGATATTTTTAATTCAACACATGTAGTGAAATTTCAGTAAGCCAGTTATATCATTATAAAGATTCAGACAGTATCAAGGTGAGAGTCAGGTCTTTTCATTTCAGACATTTTCCTCTTGGCTGCTTTACAATGCAATGACTGTGACTTACCCAAACTTATTACATGTTCAAAATGAAATTCAGAGAAAAAAAATCATACTGTTGAAGTATCATCGATCATCCATTACTGGTGAACCTTCTTTATGTTGTCTTTTTTTTCTAAACCTGTCACCATCATTTACCTGTGGTTGCTAGCAAATGTTTGTAAAACCTATGAAGTCATCTGGGCCTTTGGAATCCATCTATTCATCAGCTAATTCACAATAATACACCAATGTAATCTGCTTCAACTAATAACACACAAATTATTGTATTTCTTGTAAATATTAAACTTATTCGGTAACACTTCAGTTTTGGTACTGCAAAAATGCATCTATTACTCATTTAGTATTATTTAACAAGATCATAAGAAATTCTTTGTTTGGTCTTAATAACATTTACAAAGCATCACCAAAGCTGGGTATTTATTCCTGCAACGTGATCTACTAAAATAACTTCTGAAATAACAGTTTGTAACGGTCAGACATAGTTTGACAGAGACCTATTCTCTCAATATTACATATGTAAGTATAATACCCCTTCATATTAAAAACTAATTTCAACAACATCTTAATTTACCACATTGCACAAAAGTTGATAACCACTTTACTGATGCCTTATAAGTTAGTAAGACATAAAAATGAATTTGTTAAGGTCTTGTTACATGACAGTATATGAGTAATAGAGACATTTTTGCAGTGTCTAAACTAAAGTGTTATCACACATTACAATTACTGTACGTGAATCCCCAGTCTAAAGTCTTTTTCAAAAGCTAATTGAGTCAGCTATTTCAATAAATTAGATGAGGCTAGTGGTTGTGGATTGAAGGTGTCATGCCCTGTAATAACAGCTTCCAAAGTTTGGTTACTGAATATTGTACTTCTCTCAAGAAATATATGTTTATTTGAACCATTTCCACGTAAACAAAATGTCAGATGAACTTTGAAGAAGATAAAAATGGAAAAGCCTGCAACAGGATTTGCAAAGGCCTTGGTATTTATTAACCAGCACTAAGATAAATTGACTACAAATGGAGGAAAAATCAGTTCCATTTCTGTTCTCACTAGAACTGGGCAACCTGTAAACACTGTGGCAAGATAGCAACATGAAATGCTGAAGGATGTGATAAAGAACCATGGGGTGATATCAGAGAACCTGCAGGAATCTCTTGAATTGGCTAAATCTCTGTTCATGTATCCACTGAACACTGAATATGAATATTGCTCCACATGTCAGATGTGTGGGACAATGTTTTGTGGACATGTGAAAGAAAGTAGAACTCTTTGACAGATACGTGCAGCTGTTAGGATTCAGAGCTGGATCCATGGCAAAATGGGGCTAAGGCCCCACAAACATGGGCTTTACTGGCCAGTAGGCCTTCTGTCTTCTTAGACTTGATCCTCACTATCGAGGCCAGCTTCTTGTCCTAGCAGGCCTACAGGGAAGAAGCTCTTAATTGCTACAAAAAAATATAACAAAAGCCCACAAGAGGGAAGAACCACCAAAACTATGGGCTTATAAAAGGCAGACAAAGGATCTTGAAAATTAATAAGCTAAAAACGTCTTGAGAGCTCCATTCATTTGTCCAAGTTATTGAAAACACTTGCTTAAAATTGGGATTAATAAAGTATCTATCTATCTATCTATCTATCTATCTATCTATCTATCTATCTATCTATCTATCTATCTATCTATCTATCTATCTATCTATCTATCTATCTATCTATCTATCTATCTATCTATCTATCTATCTATCTATCTATCTATCTAAAAACAGTAGGCAGGTTTTTTTGCTACTGAATTGGATGTTCTCAGCCCAGAAAATAATTAGTATTAGCCCTGCATTAATAGATCTGTGTAGTCAGCATGTGAATGCCACACCTTCAACTAGAATGACTCATTCAGCTCTTCAGCATGCTCTTTCTCAAGAGAAGGTGATGACATCTGGTTCATCGCTCACTTAGCATATAAAATGGTTTTCATTTTAACAGCAGAATATTCCTGTTAACTAAGATAACATGATTATACTTTTATACAAGTCAACAAACTGTCTTGTCCTACACTTCTTTAGGGTTCTGGAAGAGGAAAAAAGTATAGCTCTGTGGCTACATGAAAGAAATGGAAGCAACTAGAGATTTTTTCATTCTCCATTGTATCACTGAATGACCCTGAAAATAGGATTGTAACTAAACCTGACAACACTTGAACTATGAATGCTATTGTGTTAAATTGCTTATATCTGTATGGCTTCAAGTTTTAGTCTTGACTTATTTGGGAGCTCTCTATGAAATGTGCTGTATAAAATGTCAGCTTGCTGATCTGTCCATATTAATATGGTGGAGTAGCTGGGCTGTTGTGAACATTGAATTTTATCATTCTCCAATAGTCACTGAAAATACTTTTATTATGCAATATATAGTAGAAACAGTAATACCAGCAAAGAATGCCAATATATGATATCAGATTTTATTACTTATTCTAATACTGTGCAGTTTTATTTAAATACCAATATTATAGTTCTCAACTTTATATTTGTGCTTCTGTTTTGTTTTGAGTAGTTTTGACAACCCATATTTTATTTGGTAAGTAAACAAATGTTTTTAAGAGTTGAACTACATAACAAAGATTGTTAAAAATTATTGGTTGATATTCTGCATAGCAAGATGTATGGTATGCACTCTTACCACCAGGTTATTAGGCTTATCCTCAGCCTGCACACATAAATACTTCTTAATGGACACACATTAATGAGCCCATTTTTAACTTCACACTTCTCCTTTTCGCTGTTTAAGAAGACTGGGATTATGTAAGAGTGGTCTTGAATCTACCACCTATCACTGTTATGCCAATCACAAAATACCGCAGCACAGAAGCTAACCTCCAGCCTTTTTTTACTGCAGCTGAGAAAAGGAGAGAGATCAACTGTGAAGATATATGTAACAACAGACAGGGAGATGTGCATGTCTTTCGACAAAGTAGCCGAAAACAAAACACTTTTCTCAAGAATACTATGATATGCAATGAAAACTAAAGGGTTTAATGATCATTGTATTTGGCTATGAATTACAAGGAATAGTTTAGTAGAGTGCTGTCATTCAACCAGAGCCAAAATTCAAATAGACTGAATTGAGCTTTGATGGGAAAGCTATGACTTGTAAGTCAGAACGTCAGAACCTAAATCATTAAACTGCACTTGTTAACAAGTCAAATTTGTAATCTCAGACAAAGGGCTGCTAGTGCTACCTTGGAATTTATAAGCAAGTCTTTGTGATTCACCAGCAGAGAACCCCCAAATACAGTATGCTAGGAATTTTAATGAATGTGTGGAGCATAAATTGGTGTCTAATTCCTAAATATAACTGGGGATCAAATTTTAACTAAATACGTTTGATCATTATCTAAATCATTTCCACTGTAATTCATTAGTCTAATCTGAATGTTTAAAAATTGTATAATATGTTAGGTTGTGCCATTATTTGGAGATCAGTTTGCCAAAAAGGAGCCATGGTCCCTGTCTTGAATAAACTTGATATCACATCAAAATTAATCAGTGATAAAATGTAATTATGCACATTATATATAGAGTATTATGATGTATTATTTGATTATAGGAGCTATTATGCAAATTCAATTTGCCTGTACAGAACCATAGTGAGTTCATACCTATCCTAGCAGCAGCTTGCTCAGTTCAGAAGCCACCTCTAGATAGAAATGCTATTCACAGGGCACACTCAAACACAGACACAACCATGTTGATTACATTTTGGTTTGCCAGTCAACCCAAGGACACACTAATAGAGACAATAGATAATACTAGAATTTCAATAAAGAAACTGAAATGATCATAGAGAGCATATGAAAACTCCTCACCAATCAGGAATTGAAATTAGTTTTGTGGAGTGACAATGTTTTCCACTGTGTAAAAACTGAAGCAAATATCTGTTTTTTGGCTTTTCTTAAAAAAAAGTTGGTAAAAATGTTAGTAAATGTTGTGAATTGCATAAGGAAGAAAAACGAATGCTTTTTTGCTCAGAAACAAACTGTACTTGAGAGGCAATTTAACTTCTTCAGCTTTCTTTTGAAAGCATTCACAGACTACCTGAAACTTGACTTGATCCAGTGCCAATGATGTCTCAGCTGGATAGATTCCACTCCTTTGTGTCTATATTAGGTGCATCTTTATCTTAGTCACTCACAAAGAATTTAATTAACAAAGGAGAAGTGGTCATATTCATTTGGTAATGCAGGCCTTCTGACACTAACCTCCTTGTCAACCTAATAGTTTTCAAGATTAATATTCTTTTGGGTTTGTGACACCCACTCTATGAAATGCCTTTCCTAAGTCTGGCTATAAAATTTTTTGACCATCATGTCAAAATCCAGGAGGACAACCCACCGTACCCTTTATCCTGGTAACATAACATAACATTCTTTAACCAAGTCATCTAACCTGCCCATGTTTGGGAATTTGAGAGGAAAACCAGAGTTCCTGAAGGGAAATCTATGAAGACACGAAGACAGCATGCAAACTCTTCATTAACAATGACTAAATGCAGGTTCCCAACTCCAGATGCTGAATCTATGAAGCAGCCCACTTTTATCCTTGTGTATTTTAAAAATAGAATTTTACTTTGACATATTAATTTTACCTGTTTATCTTGTCCTGGTCCTTTTTGGTGATCAACTGTTTACAAAACATATTTTCAAACTTAATTAAACCATAAAGAAAACCATGCAGTGCAGTTACATGAAAACAGCACACTCATGACACCAGAGTCAAGTTATAAGACACTGAGTGACTAAGGAGAGAACTCCTATACTTAGCACTTCATCTGAGAAGAGAAAAGGCCACCGGGGGCAAGGTGATTGCATGAAAGAGGACAACAGACATCCAGGATTTAAATCACTGAACCAACGTAATGCAGTCCTTGATAGCCTTAATGGTTGCCCTTTTGACTTGAGATGCAGACCGGCTATAAAAGACAGGTAGATACCCAGTTATCCAATATCACAAGTTTGGGCATTTTCCAGTATGAAACAAGAAGTTTTGCTGGAAGACTGTCTAACAGAAGATGTGTGAGGTAAAAAACAGTGAGAATTAAAGTCTAATTTAACATTGGAGAATTAGATATTAACAAAAGGAGATACATAGCCAGAACAGTGATAGGAATTCCCAGGTGACGTAAGTGGCATAGTGGATCTAGTACAAGGCTGGTTAATTGTGCTCATAGGGAGTAAAATAAAACCTGTGAAAAAAATAATTTGGGTATGTTGATGTTGATATTTGGTGATCAACTTTACTTACAATCGTCTCTTAGGTATTCTAGTATTTTAAGTCAGGTTAAGTCAGGTCAGCATGCACTGGTACAGTGTGTTGCCGCACATACCACATGACGAAACAGCTCGGGATCCCAGTTGGCAACACCCCAGGCAGACACACAGTCCAGTCCCACTCCCCAGAAATGACCATTTATCTGCCGCAGCCAGGTGTTATATGGGTGTCCCCTTGGTCTGGTCCAGCCACTCGGGTCCTCAACAATGAAGATCCTGCGAGCCAGATCAGCCTTGGGGAATAATGTTGCATGGCTGTAATGCTGTAACTGACATTCCCTCACAATGCAGGTAATGTGCCTCATTTAAGGACTCTGTGAGCAACTGCTGGTTAGACACAAAGTCAAAATAGTGGTACCCAAGGATTCTCTGAACAGACACTGTACCAAAGGAGTCTAGTCTTCATCTCAGGTCACTGGATAGCATCCATGTCTTGCAACCAAACAGCAAAACAGAAAGCACCAGGACTCTAAAGACTTGGACCTTCATCCTTTTGCACAGATATCGGGAGCACCACACACCCGTTTCCAGCAGCCTCATGACCCCCATGCTCTCCCAATCCATTTACTGACTTCATAGGAAGAGTCACCAGAGACATGAATGTCACTGCCGAGGCAAGTAAATCTCACGACAAGGTTGACATTCTCTCCGCAGATAGACACACTGCCGATGGCTGTGTCCAAGAAGTTATTAAATGCCTGGATCATGGTTTTTACCCAGGACACTCTCAAGCCCAGACACTCATACTCCTTGTTCAGTCTCTTGAGAGCTCTAATGACAGTCTCCGTTGATTCCATGAATATTACAGCATCTTCAGGAAAAATCAAGATCAGTAAATCTTTATTCACCAACAGATGTTCCACAGCCGCTGGACCCCATGACTCTGCCCAACACCCAGTCCATTCAAGCATTGAACAGAGTAGGAGCAAGAACACACCTCTGATGAACCCCACAATCAACTGGGAAAAACACAGAGGTTCTGCCTCCAGTCTGCACTACACTCGCAATATTAAGTGCACAGAACAACCATCCAGCTACTTTAGGGGTATCCCGCAAAGTCTCAGGATGTCCAACAGGGCAGCTCGATCAACTGAGTCGAACGATTTATGAAAATCAACAAAGGCTGCAAAGAAACTCTGCCTATGTTTATGTTTGCACTCCATGAGAATCCTCAGTGCCAAGATGTGGTTGAGGGTAGACTTCTTAGGTGTAAAACCAGACTACCCCAGTCGCTGGGGGTGAACAAGTGTTCACAGATCCTACTGAGGATGACCCTAGCAAGGACCTTACCTGGCACTGAGAGCAGTGTTAGCCCTTGTAGTTGCTGCAATCCAGGCGATCACCCTTCCTTTTCCAGATAGGGACAACAAGTCCCATTTTCCAGTCACTCGGGATGACAATTGTCTCCTAAATGGAAGCAAAGATTGCTTGCAATGCAAGGAGGAGAGCCTTACCACCAGCCTGGAGAAGTTCATCCCGGATACCACAGATCCCTGCAGCCTTCCCTACTAACCTCAGCTGGTTCACCACCTGTGCAATCTCAGTGAGATTGGGTGGTTCACAGCTAATTGGAGTATCAGCCTCAAGAACCATGGACCCAGAGATGTCCAACGTCCTAGCCAGATGATCAGCTTTAAACAGCTGCTCAAAGTAGCCAGCCCAACAGGTCACAATTACAGAGTCATCCGTAACAACTGTTCCATCACCCGCCCTGACGGCGACTTTCAGAGGAACAGATTCGGATTGCGTAATGCTTTGATTCCTCTGTAAGCAGGATGTGGGTCACTAGACCATAGATGGTGTGTCACTTGCGCACAGATTCCTCTAACAAAGCCATCCTCAGTCAGCCCTTAGAGCCCTTGCAGCCATCCTTCTCAATTCCTGGTACAGACCGGAGATGCCATCAAGCCGTGTGCTGTGACTCCACTCGATGATATCCAGGGTGTCCTGTGAGATGTAGCACCTCCATCTGGGAAGACCAGCAACACCAACACGTTTTAGGTGTGCCACCCTATTTGCTTTATTCAGTAAGCTATATGCTTTTATTCAATAAGCTACACAACAAATGCTTTATAGGATTCATCCTTTACTTTAACCTTGTCAGTTGTTTTGTAAACTACTCTGCAGGAACTCTTCATGGGAAAAGATGCTGTATAAAATAAAATGGAATGGACTGATTGATATGCTGTATGTGTGCCTTTTGCCTCATTGATTTCTGACATAATTTTCATTCACACAAACCTCATCTAGTCTTCAGACATGTGCAAACAGCTCTCAAAGGAATGACAAACAGTATTAGGCTAAATTTGTTGTTTTGTTTGTAAGCATCATTCATAATGATTACTAAATTTATGAAAAGCTCACAGAAGAAACAATAAGGTACCCGCGTAATGTTTGATGGTATTGCCTGATAAATATAGACTGTAACATAAAATGAAACGCATAGTAATGAATCAGGCAGGCAGCCTCTCTGTTGTTTATCAATGCTGGCTGCGTTTGACTCAAATTAAACAGCTTCCCCTTAAGAGCACTTCACTCATTTGAAGCTGTTAAGAATGTGTTAACCCTTCTTTGCAAAGAATAAAAAACATTTTCCACCTCTTGCATTTACTTTCCAAATGCTTAGTTAAAGCCAGATTTTGAAGTAGTAAGAGATGCAGCTCACAAGTATTTTTGGCCCTGTATCATACCTGCTGTATTTGCCCAGTAAGTGCCAGTTTAGTTTTAAAAATGTCACAATATTTTTCATTCATTTAGCTGTATGGTTCAAACCACTGTGACATATTCTAAAGTAGCTCAAATTCTACAGACAGAAATGTGATATCACAGATGTTTTTTTCCACCTAGAGTTAATTCACTGTCATCTGAAGAATATGTAATTTGTAAAATACAGGGACCATGTTATGATATTGCTAGAGCTGCTTTTACTGAAGCATACAGTAATTAAACAGCACACTGTAGGGGCAGACGCAATTGCTTTTATAATAAAAGCACATCTCAGCACCATCACATTTATCCTAAATGTGACTCACCTTTTTTATTCATTTTTATTAATTTGGCATAGCACTGCCATCTGAGATATAGGCAATAAACCCATCTGTCTCTCATTTATAATAATCTGAAGTAATGAACTACTTGCACTGTAGAGGGAGGTGTGCTGTATTGTGCTCTTTATTATTAATTCACAGGTTTAATGAAATGAAAACATGATTTAGCAGAAAAAAAGTCTGGTGAATTTTAATTTTAACAGCTTTGAACAGGGCCACGCCATACATTTTTTGTGTTATCTTTTCCTAAAAAGAGAATGATATACAGTGCCTATAAAAAGCGTTCACCAACTTGGAAGTTTTCACATTTATGATTTTATACAACATTGAATTACAACATATTTAATTTGACTTTTTTGACATTGTTCAATAGAAAAAGACTATTCTTTTTGCCAACAAAAAGAAAACAAAAATTTGCAGGGTGGTCAAAATTACAGATATAAATGCAAAATAATTTATCACATACGTATTCACCTCAACCTAGGTCTGTATTTATTAGATGCTGCTTTGGCAGCTTTGAAAGCCTTGATGTCTCTGTTTGGTTTGCACATCTTAGCACAGAAATGTTTCCCATTCTGGGGATCATAACTGAGCAGCCTTTTTTAAGTCCAGCCACTTACTTTCAATTGGAATGAGATCTAGATTCTGACTCAGCCACTCCAGGACAATAACTCTGTTCTTTTTAAGCCGTTCCTGTGTAGCTTTGGCTTTATGCTTGGGCTTGTTGTCTTGCTGGAAAACAAGTTTTCTCTGAAGTCAATCCTTTTACTTTCTCCCTTAAACAAACTTTCCAGGGTCTATTGCAGAGATGCATCCCCACAGCTTGATGCCACCACCACAATATTTCACGGAGAGGATAGAGTGTTTTCAATAATGTGTACTGTTTAGCTTATGCCAAACATGTTGATTAGTCTGATAGCCAAAAAGCTCAATTTTGGCCTCTTCAGACCATAGAACCTTCTTCTAGCTGACTTCAGAGTCTCCCGTGTGCTTTCTAGCAAACTCTAGCTGAGAGATCATATGCTTTTGTTTAAACAGTGACCATTTTCTCATAAAGATGGTAAAGCACCCAGGTAACAGCTGTTGTGTGCACAGCCTTTCCAACCTGACCCATTGCAGCTTGTGACTCCTTCAGAGTTATCATAGGCCAGTTGGTGGTTTCCCTCACTTGTCTTCTTCTTTCATGATCATTCACGTTTTGTGGATGGCCTGCTACAGGCAGATTTACAGTTGTGCCATACTCTTTTAATTTCTTCATAACTAATTTAACTGGGCTCCAGGGAATATTCAATGAGTTCAATATTTTCTTGTCTCCATCAACGGAGTTGTGATTTTCAATTACCTTTTCACTGAGTTGCTTGGAGTGTTCATTTGTCTTCATTGTGTATGTTAGATCACCATAATGACTCGCTACAAGTTGGACCTTCCAAAGGTGCATTTATACTACAATCAATTAAAGCCCCTTGACTACAGACAGCTGATCTCTATTTAACTATTTCTGTGACTTCTAAAACCAGTTGGCTGTGCTAGTGATGATTATGATTATTAAACTTACTGTTTTGTTTTGTTCAACGTTTGTGAAAATATTAGGAAGAAAACCCCCGGCAGCATTTTCTTCCAAGGTCACAGCTCTGAGGGGAGATTGTGCTGCTGCCTTGCACTTGCAGAACTTGGGTTTGATTCCTGGGTTTGTGTACATTTTGTATGTTCTCCCCAAATCTATTTTGAGTTTTCTCTCTCTTTCTCAGTACTCATGTTTTCCCCCTTATTTCTAAGGTGTTCAAGTCAGGTTAACTAGAACTAGCTGAAGATAAGTAAATGAGTGTCCATGTGTTTTATGGTAGGCTTGCTACCTAAAGCTATTTGCTATCATAACTGAATCTCCCTATCTGCAGCCTGGATTAAGGGCTTCTAAAAATTAATATAGGGAAAAATTATGGCTCAAAATATAGCCAGTTAAAGTTTTTCTATAATTGTACTATATTGCCAAAGAAGAAAAATAAAATGCTTTATTTATACTACAATCATACAGCTTCCGAGCATAAACTGCATTTGTGCTCACTGCCACATACATTTTCATATTTTTCTGTGTGAATGGGATTGTAGCCCACAAAATACAGTAAATTATCATATACAAACATTCAGTGGAGCAAACCCATAATGCATCTGTTCCCTTATGTGAAGCAGCATACCTACTCTTTGAAACAATTTTCAAAACTTCAAACAACTAGAAAGTAAAATTCCATTCAGTTTATTTTTATCCATTCACCAATTAATTTTTTAAAATGGTTTACCCAATCCCGGGTCCCAGGAGTTTATTGTATAGCATAATTCTCACACACAAGATCAAGAAAGTGTAGTATACACCTGCAAATATAATAGAGTTAAAATAAAAAGGTTCAATTATTTTAAGCAGAAAACATAATGTAGCAAATGAAACTCACTGTACAATATGTATCAACAAATATTCAGTCATCCATTCCTCCATCTATCAATTTCCGAGTCCATCTAATCTAATTTTAGGGTTGCAGCCAAAACAGCATTCGGAGCAAGACATGAGCCACCCCTAGAAAGTATACAAGCAGGGCACCTCACGCACACTCATTCCTCATCAATATATAATTGCAAATTAACCAAACATGTATGTCTTTGGGATGAGGGAAGAAAACCGAAGAACACATACATTTTAAATTTAAGTTCTTGTTTATCGTCATGGATAAAGAATCCAGTGAAATTCGTACTTAAATGTCGACTGTTATGCAACATATCACCACTTTCTGGCACCAAGATCAGCAAGTATTACTGGGAAATCATGGACCTTACCTTGGAAACATCAGATTCTACATTCTTCAAAAGTGATTTGTTCATAACATAACTTGGAAATCTCAGAGATACTCTGGAATTATTGAAATAAATTGTAACAACACGGTGTCTCCACAATTCCCTCATTAGGTTATTAGGCTTTGACTAGAGATAACATATGTAAATAAATTAGTATGGGCCTGCTGGTAGCTGACCTAAATTTGTCTTTATAGTCAAAAGAAAATATGAAACATTTAAAATAAAAATAAAATAATATTGATTTGATAATTAGAATATTCATATTGTCATCTACCCTGTCAAATCAGCTGTACATACATAATTATGTTGCCCTTGAAATGTACAAATACCATATTTGTGTCACATCCAACAAGCTATATTGCTTTGATCTGATAGCCTAACAGATTTGTTACTGAGGAAACCAACATCAGCAATATAATCACTTTCTAGGAGAAGCAGATATACACCATGTCTTTCTATGATACAATGTGACTTGTAACCAAAGATCAGGCTGTGTATATTTAGTGCTGTTTTTGTATAAATCTAACAGCTGTGATGGACTCAAACCTGCCTGGAACAGTTCACAACTTAATGCTGCTGGGGCAGGTTCTGCAACCTTGTATTATAAACAATACTGAAAAATGGGAGACCTCTTTTTTCTTTATAATTTGTTGATGTTTTTATTGTCATGGCCACATTCAAATTCTTTTGATAGGTTACATGGTTCTAATCCATTTCCTTGTGTAAAATTGTAAATTTTAAATTAAAAATTGTAAAATTGTGTAAATCCAAACTTGTGTAGTCCAGTTTAAAGACATGGCAGCATGCCTTTCCTAGTTCGACCACACGGCAGAAACCAACCCTGGATGAGGTGTGAGTCCACTGCAGCTATAGTAAGTCAATAAATATAACTAAAATCAGTTTTTTTTCTTTTCCATTTTACTCCAAAAATAATTTTGCTTAGCACTGGCATTTAAACCCCTGTCCCTTAAGAGCATCTAAAAGCATAAAAAGCGGTATTTTTAGTAAGACATCCATACTGCCAGCATGAGCAAATAAATTTACCTTCAGATCTGCACCATTCTAAAGAGGATTTTTTGTTCTCGATTCTGCATCATCTTTGCAATGCAGTATTTGTCCTCACAGTAGCATTGCAACAGGGCCTCCTGGATATACAATATATGATGTCTTTAGATACCATTGGTGTTTCTGCTGACTTCAATTTCAAAGGCTTTCTGGCAAGAAGATGCTTTTAAATTCTCACCGGGACCTACTTTCTGGAGTATCACAACATGAAAGGTTTATCTCTAAAACCCTTGGGAATGCAATCCTTGTTTTTTCTCTCTATTGACCCTGGATGTCCCTGCTGCCCTGAAACTGATTTGCTAAATAAATGACCACCAAGTAAACCTCAGGGCACATGTTTACGGAAATGGGTAGTAGGGAACCGTGACTTGCATACTGGGTCTTCCCGTTGCCAGCTATTGGTCCTAGGAGACTTCTACTCTATTACTCATTGTCCTCCACTGTCTTTCCATTAAATAATTATTTCTCCAAGGAAAAGGACTAGTGCCCTCCACCAGTGGTGGAACAATCCCACACACTTTAGTAAATATCATGTATTCTCCATTAAGTCCTTTCCGGAACTACAAATAATGCCTGGTGCCCTTTCATACACACATATATGTGTGTACGTATGTGCCATTTGTGATATTACAGCATTTTGATAATTGATTAACTTTACCTTTTCACAAGACACAATTAATACTGGAAAAGAATAAAAAACATTTACTTTGACAAAGATCATCCTAACATGTTTGGAAAGAAATGGACCTGCAAATCTTCTTCTTTCCTGTTGTTTTAGGAAGTCACTGAGTGTAATCTGGAGAAGAGCCTCTATGTTTGTAATAAATATAAGCTGAAATTAGTCTTTTCATACTGTAGGTAGAAACACAATTGCTGTATCTCTCATCTGATACTGTAACAGATTTTTTGTTTTCAAGTTGAATCTATAAGGCTTAAAATACTCAGTCTGGGAATTGTCAGATAAATGAGTAACATGTTTATTATGAATTATGTAATGGTGTTGGCTGGACTCCCTAAGTTCTAAGATGCAGGCATGATGGTGTGATCAAGTTGTAAAAACAACAGTTCAAATGGTTAATTAGAGTTCTGTATTGTTAGGGATGTTACTAGGCAACAGCCAGGCTTTGCAGTATGTGAAGCCAAGATCCTCCACTGATAAGCAGCATAACATGAAAGCTTCCAGTTCTGTTTATTTTATTTTTTTATCATAGGGTGGAATGGATCTTTAAAAGAAATGTTAATTTATGTTGCATTGCAATTTTAGCACCTCAATGCAACTTTATTTCTTTAGTTATTCAATAATTCTGTTAACTCTTTCTCACACAGAAATATACACAGCCTTCTGCATTAGGAATTTCTTAAAGATTAAAAAGTCCCAAATTACTGAAGTTTTAAAATAAGCGCATTGGTGCCAAAGTATGAATTGCAGAGTTCAGTAATGTGTGTAAACAACTGTACTCTTTCTTTTGTTATAATTGCAGTCATCGTGGACACAGACAATGAGTATGAGGAAATATGACAAATATGTGACCATTGTTGTAAATATAGCTGAGCAGTTATAAGGAAGTCCCTGTTACATTATTTCTGTAAGAGTTGAGAAGACTTTTATGGTCCTAATTTCCCATAAAAAATGGTCAAGGAAGATGTAAAGTGTATTAGGAACAGTATAAACAAACTGAAATATACTGATACTAAAATTTTTGTTCTTTATTTAGCCTTATACAACTTCTTATATTAGGAATTTGTTAGTTTTTGCATGCCCCTTAGGGTCATAGCACAGGATCAGTCTTTGTACAGCAAGTTTCACATATGAAGAAATTGAAAACCACCCAGTAATTACTGGGGCTATTAAGGGGGTATTTAGTGATTAGGAAATTGTAGAGAGAGACATGCTGTTTAGATTAAAAAGGCTGAAAAGAAACAAATTCCTGGGACCAGATAGCATTTATTTGAGAGTGCTTAAGGAGATTAGCAAGTACCATTGTACATACAACGGGGAAAATAAATATTGAATGCGTCAATGTTTTTCTCAGTAAGTACAATATATTTCTAATAGGGTTATTGACATGTAATTTTCAACACATGTATATAAACTCGATGCATATTTTTCAAAAATTACTGTCAATTCTAGAAGATTAGAAGCTAGCAAATGTTTTCCCCATTTTTATAAAAAAAATTGTTAAAGGGCAAATCCAAGTAACTCTAGGCCAATAAGCTTAACATCTATCACAGGTAAATTACTTGAAGCAATTATTAAAGACTAGGGGGCTTCGTCCCCTTCTCGCTTCACTTGCCAACCCCTCCCCACTGCCTGTGCTTTGCGCCAGCAAATTTGTGTCTCTGTTGCTCTCGTATATGGATTTCACTTTCACCAAACAACAAAACTTTTAATTCTCGCGGATAGGCCTCTTCATTGGGAAGAAACACTACTTTTCCCTGATGGCAACACGAATTAGACGATCTACAAGTCTCCGACTTAAAGTTTAAAGCCAAACAATATCTACATACTTCTGTCATATCACCTATGTCCATATATTCAATCTCTTTACGCTTTTACTTTTTCGTCAATATCACATTGTATTTTGATTCCGTGTTTGGAATTATTAAAATCCGAACAATATATTTGATCTCTTTTTGCTGTTCCGTTATTTCACCAAGTAATAATTTCCGTTTGTTTGCTCTAATGCGATCTTTACTATTCTTTTTTTGAGACTTCGAATTTTCGTACTTCCATTATCTCTAACCTGCTCTGCATGTGTACCGCGCTAATGTTTTTGAATTCTTTACGATGTTCTACTTTGTCATCTAATCTTTGTGGCAGTGGTTAAATCTCTTGGCACAAAGACTCGTCTTGAGGGACGTGTAAGTGTCTGTCTGGGAAAAACACGTCTCGTCTCCTTCCAAGATTTTTTTTTATAATATAGAGATAAGATCGAGCAGCACATGGCAACAACAGATGTGTTTGTGAACAGTTAACATTAGTTCAGATGTATGCTGGAATTCTATGAGTAATAAACAAAAGTATTTGACTGGAGAGGTGCATATGATATTATCATTTTTCATGATTTTGATTTTGATAAGGTCCTACTGTATGTGGAAGATTCCTTTTGAAACAGGTGACATTACAAATGCTGTCCCACGAAGTTCAGTCCTAGGGCTGATTCTCTTAATGTGCAATTTGGTAAATAATTTTGATAAGAATGTAAATCTGCAGCTGGTTAAGTTTGCAGAGGATTCTAAAGTCAATGAAATGGTAAATTATGTACAGTAGAATCTGCCAAATCATTAAAGAGGGACCTGAACAGGATACAGGCTTAGACAGATTTGTGTCAGTTAAGATTAAAAGTAAACAAATGTCAAGTGTTTACATGTGGGAAATAAGAAGATTAGGTTTGAATAAACTTTGGGAGTTTTATGACTTTATGGAACCTGAAGACTTCATTTCATTGATATAGTTTAATTTTGAACTTGTTAACGTTTTTTATCGTGGTGTCCATTTTGTGTCTCATTACCAGTAATGAGTTCCACCATTTTTGGTATTGTTCTGATTTCTGTCATTTAGTCTTATGTGCTAGTTCATCATAAAAGATTTTGGTTTCTGTGTTGGGCTTTGGCATTTAAATTTTGACCTAAGTCTGTTTTTCTCTCATCTACTAACCCAAACCCAATGTATTCGTAATTTGCCAGTTTACTTAGCATTTGCAGAAAACAGAGGTTCAAAACATGAAAGTACAATTTATGAGAGGAAATTTGAAGTCCTACTGGACTCTTCACTCTCATCATAATTTCATTTTCTAATTTTAAGCACTTCAGTCATGTAGCCTTTTAATAACCCTTTGCCAAAACTGAAAAAGTTCAACTTGTTCAATCCTTCTTCATGCCTCAAACCTCATAGTCCAGTAGTCAGGTATTCAGTGTAGTTACTATTCTCTCCACTATCTCCACTGCTATGTTTTTTTTTGTATTATAGAGGCCACAACTGTACAGATCTGAAGCCACACAATTGCATTGTATGGTCTAAGTATTACCTCCCTTGCCTAGTGGACCTGTCCACATATTGGGCTATGCAACTTAATTTACCATTAGTCTTTTTAATTCCTTTTGTCTGAATGTGGGCATGAATCCACTACATTTTCTAGGTCCTTAACTGAATTTTATAGGTCCTTAGCCTTAGGTTCTGCATGTGGTCTTCCTTGCTAACCTGATAATCAAACAGAATTTCTTGTTTAACAGCTTATAACCCTTTCTTCAGTTTTCAATATTTGCTGATATCTTTGAACAACTTCAGTGGCAATTGTCATTTTCTTGGAAATGGCCTGCACCTTAACCAATGTTTACCAATAGATGAATGAATTTTTGTGAAGTCTCAGCTTGTGATGGGGTTAACTGGCAGTGGTTTGATATATCTTATATAAATGCTGAACTTCTCAACCTTTCCCTCCCTGTAGTCTCCATATATGTATACAATAACTCCCTAAACAGCATTTTCTTTTTGTGTTTCTGTCATTATACCCTTCACCATTTTTCTGATAAGATAAAGTGTTTGGGGAGATATGTAAAGGTTTGAAATATATTCCTGATCAACATCACAGATCTCATTCCTTCATGCAGACTTTGCTACTTCTTGAAACTTATACTGTATCTGTCAAGAAAAGATTGATGATGTGGTATTAACATAATTATATGTATTTTTCTTTGTCTATATTGAGGTTTTGACACAGAACAAATCCATTTCTAGCCTACTTTTTACAATTTGTCTTGAAATTAAAAAAATAATTTGTTATTAATAGATTTTCTTTGTTTGTACAATGTTTTTGGGATGGGTCACATGACTGCAATTGCCATGCTAGTGTGTGTCCTGTGGTTACCTTGAAGTGGTTTTATTATCAACAATGATGAAACTATTGTTGGACTTTTAAGGTTTTCTGTTGGACCTGCCATAGATCTGTGGCATGACAAAGTACAAAGTGCCCACAGTGGAGCTGAGTGGCCAGCTGACCCAGGAACATTGGAATCTGGACTGGAATTTATGAATAATAATAATTAATACTCTCCACTTGATAATTTTCATTTTGATATATGTTTTATAACAGCATTGTTTGCTACATATTGATGCTGCTGAAACACACCCTTACATTAAAATGGGTTTTGATCATTTCTGCATTGGGTCAGCTAACCAGTAAAATGCACTTCACATCATCATGTAGGCTTAATGAAATTCCATTCATTTTATTCAGGCATGTTTATGTCATTTGTGATCCTAGTTGCCAGCTAGTGAAGAATGCAAATATTGCACCTTTAAAAGGGTTGCATTCTTACAGAACCTTTCCACAGCGATTTGTATTCAGCCAAAGTTTGCAACCGTTTATTAAGCTCCTGACACTTTGCAATAATTGCATTTTCCACTTATTTGATTAAGACTGGAACCATGAGATAGAGGGTTTTAAAAATCAGTGGTTTCCAGCTCTATTATTAAGATATTATAATATTACTATTGCTATGATGTTGAGGGAAAGAAATAATATAATTTGATTTGGCAATTTTTTTTTAAATTTCTAAATATATAGTCTTTTGATGCGAACCTTTCAGATATGAAATTAATAAAATCTTTGCACTTAGCATAGGGATGTAATGTAAAATGGTAGTTCAGAAGTAGTCACTGTTCTAGATGAAAGACAAGAGTTGTTTCTGTTTTCATCCTACTTTGGAATTGTATTGACAGTGAGTAAATAAGGAAACATATTGATATTTTAGTTGTTAAATTTGTATTTAAACTTATTGTATTTTTATGTTACTTCTTTTTTATTTAAACTTCTTTAAAATTGTTAAGTACTTTCATTCATACAGTTTAGTTTTTCTCCTTCGGTACATGTTGTGATGTGAAATTTTGCATACCAGTTGATAAATATTTTGTATGTCTTTATTTGTAACTTAGACAAAGCAATGTAATAGTAGTGTTACATTATTGATAATAACAGCAATAGTTTGATGGTTTTAAGAAACTCTTTCCCCCTTTTAGGAATGAGGGTTGGGGGAAGTGCTTCAAACAAGTTTGGCCAATATTTCTCTGCTGAAGTCTCTCAGTCAACTCCCACAGGAAAGCCAGGCTGCCTAACTGCCAAGCTTTACCTTACCTCATGGTTTGGGAGTAGGTGTGAAGTATGGCTGTTTGGAACTGTCTTGTATCAGAAGCCTTTAAGTACCATGACGCCCTATTGGGTCTAGGGGTTGGACAGAAAACCTATAAATTTGCTTGCTTTACCTCACTCTCTCTCTTTTACCAAACTGATAAAAGACCATCTCACACCATGAACTGAAAAGGACAACACAATGAAGAGCATAGCTCGGCAGCCATATTGAGACAGGCATGCAGCCTGTTCTGAAGAAATCTAACCACAAAATGATGCCTTAACTTGAAACATTTTAAGTAACTAACAAGTCTGTGTGCCGCCTGAAACTACACATCATTTATCAGGTTGTATGGTTGCCAATATTCAAATGTACTTTGCATATTGTTATTATTTATGAATATTATCAATAATACATTTAAAGTGTAACTTAACTCCTGCTTGTCTTTTACTACACCTAATTGCCTGAGGTTATAAATCTAGAAGGGAAGGTGGGGAGAAGTTATATACTATGATACCTTATAAGCAGTGGTAAGTCTGTGAGATTTGAGGCATTCTGACAAAGGCTACATATTAATAATACAAAAGGGGAAAGTAGAGTAATATATTACTCTACCAAGACAAAACAGTACAGTACTTTAGTTTTCGGTGTTCTATTTTGACAGTGTGCGTGTAATTGTTAAACTGTGCTCTGACTACTTTTCTTTTGAAAGAAGGTGCTACATCTAAAGCCTGTCTCAGAGATAAGTGTAGTCATCTGTGGTGTTCTGAAAAATAAGATTATATCATAATATCAGTGAATTTTCAAATCTTGCTTTTCAGATGTTGCACTTTTGTTATTTTTACCTGTGTTTATTGGAAGGAACGGCAAAGGATATAATGTAATAAAGGAGTTATTTTAGGGCAGAGTGATAGCTGTCTGGCTTAAGGATCTGGACTGGTATCTTGAAGGCTGCCAGTTCAAATCCTGGCAGTGACAGAAGGAATGCTACTCCATTGGGCCCTTGAGTAAGGCCCTTATCCTGCAATTGCTCTAGGGGTACTGTACAAATAGCTGACTATGTGCTCTGACCTGAAGACTTCATGTGTTTCTAGAGAGTAAGTTGGGGTATGCAAAAAATGACAAATTCCTAATACAAGAAATTGTATATGGGCTTCAGTTTTTACACATTGACAACAATGTGTAAATTGAATAATTTCTTTTTCTTTGGTTATATTCTTGAAGTGCACTAGTTTTGTTATACCTTTTGTGAAAGCGTTTATTTGATATTTAAACTTCAGTCTTCACACATTATACAGTTCATATCAGCATTTTGTCATTATTACTATGACATAAAAAAATTCTGTTTTAGTTATGTGTTCAACATTTCTTGCCACACATTTCCTGTCATCCTACATTTACCCAGATTGTTGTAGACACGAACACACATAAAATGTAAGTATTCCAAATGGCGATATATTATTTACCCTAAACTATTCCAGACACCTAACTCCCAGAGAAAGTGACTTCATCTCTGAGAATTTTGCGTTTCTCTTAACTTCAACTGCCTTGGTGGGGAACGAGTGGTCAGGCAGCTTGTTGCTTATGTTCACTGACACATTTGCAAAACAAAGACAATGATGACGAGGTGCGAGGGAAGTTAAGATGGCCTGGCATTACAAATATTTTGGTAGGCTTCAGGGATTATAGTGATAAAGGATTAAATTAAAAAAAATCTGAAATTGTTTTATTTAGAAGAGAGATACTTATATACTGAACACCAACACCACGTAAAATAATGAAATGTAATGTACACTATTGTCTCTTTTGAGTATACAGTGTAGACATTTGTCATATCACTAATCACCATCACACCTGGATTTTCTTCTTCTGCCCTTTTAGCAGACTTCATTATTGTAATGCAGTCCTGCCAGTGATGCCCACAAAAGAGATAAATTGGCAGCAGCTAGTTCAGAATGCAGCAGCAAGAATTTAAAATAGTCTATAAGGCCTTCAAGACTCTTGCAGCTTCCTGCTTTACAGAATTGTGTCCCCCTACATCCTTAAGTGTAGCTCTGAAATGCCTAAAAGAACTTGTGAAGTGGCCCTTTACTTTTATGCAACAAAAATCTGGACTTTGTTACCAATACTGATACTTTAGACTAGCACATTTCAATAACTATCAAAACACACTTCTTAAATTATCCATTCATACTCTGTAATACATTTACTGCTACTGATTGAAATTAACTCTACATAATTACATATTTTAAGATATACCTTTATCATTAGAAGTGGGTCAACTGTCCTCACAGAATACCACTGTGTTATGTGACATGTTGAGAATTTTACGTTTTCTTGTTTTGTTTTTTTTTTTTTTTAATTTGAGTTTTTCTGTGATTGCTGTGAGGTGGATTGCCGGCTTCTTACTCCGGCCCTCACCCCCAGGCCGCCAGGAGGAGCTCTCTGGACAGCGTGGACGTGCCCCGAGTTCCAGCAGGGCCTCATGGACTATGTAGTTTTTATACGCAGCCCTGCTGGATACCTTGGGGGCCACCAGGCGTCACTGTAGGGGGGCTCATGGGCTCTTATCTGCCCTATAACCCGGGAGTACGTCATGATCACGTGACAGGAAGAAACGACGTGCTCCCGGGTTGAAGAAAAGGACTGTTTACCCTGACCCGGAAGGTATAAGGAACTGTGGACTGTTGGACAGGAACACCTCCAGGTCAGGGTGTATAAAAGGACTGTGGGAAAGCCCAGACATTGAGCTGAGCTGGGAGGTAGGGTGGCGAAGTGTCTGGGCGAGGAGGATTGGTTTGTGATTAGTGTGTAATAGTTATATGAGTAGTGTGGAGTGGAGGGTGCTTTGTGCACTGTATAATAGAAGAATAAAGAAGTCTTGTACTTTGACCTGGTGTCTGGAGTGGTACCTGAGGGTCCAAGAGGTGGACAAAGACCTTATCTGCTACAGCTGTTACTTTTATTTGTGTTTCATTAATTATGTACTATGTTTTGAAATGTAGGTTTACTCTTTGTGTTCTGTGAGTGGTACCTCTAGAGACAAGTCCACCCTGATATCCCGGGCTTCAGGCAGTGGTGCATTAAAGTTGTTTGGATTTCAAAGATTATTGTATTTTTCATTTTGGTTAGTCTGTTTTTTTGATAATTTGTGATTCTTCTCTTTAGTTAACTGTATTGAGACTTATAAACTTGGTTTACCTTTTGAGCCAGCTCCTTTCTGTTTGTTTGAATAATTTTATTATTTTTTCATTTTTTTTAAAATAAATCTTTACTCATAAAGAATCCTTAATGTCTTTTGGTTAAAATCTAAAGTTTTGTCAGTTTTTCTTCCTTACTAATATTGCTTGGGACTCATTTGATATTTTTGAACTTTATAAACCAGCTTCCCATTTTTTGGGCCGTAATATGCAGGAAGCCTACATGTGGCAGTAGGAGCTGGCTTGGCTGAGCTTCTTCTGCATATGCAAGGGAGGTTCCTGGCCTACTATGTTTTCATTTTGGATGCCTTAACCCACTGGCATTCCAGATTACACTACACTGTTGATAATCCTTATTATTCATATTTAAATTCATCAGGTACTAATATATTTTTTATGTTTGCTTTCTCTTTCTTGCATGCTGTGGTGGCCCTCTATGTCATCCCAAAATGGCTCAAGTACTCTGCAGCCATATGTGATACTAGAAAGTATAAAGAAGGTTGTCCTGTGCAGAACTATATAAGCTAGAATGTTTTATCATATGTAGTAGTAGAATTGTTCTATATAACCTAATACTTCTGTACGCTGCCTAGATGTGTACAGCGATAAGTTCACTATGACTCCTGAGATCTTAAGTTATAAGATGAACTTTCAAGTTTCATAACGCCATTTGTGTGTTCAAATCTAACATACTTTAAATGTATTTACATTGAATTTCATCTGCCACAAATCTGAATTCTGTCCTGTCCCAACTGTAATTATTCAGCTGTTACTAGGCTGTCTGCTGTTCCAGATTTTTGTCAAGGTCATCTATATACAGATGTTACTGTACAGGACCAACTGTACTTATTTAAGACCTACTCACCCACTGTAAGTGGTCTTATCTGCTGTTAATACTACTTTCACATACCTTCAACCCACTACATTTTAGCTACCTGCTTTGTGTGTGTGTATATGAAGAATAAAGGACTTGTCTCTCAGTTGCTTCCCTAGTTGACACTTTCTTTCTTACTTTCTAGCGCATCACTGCTGCCTACACTACACCTGATTAAATTTCCTCCTCTCCTTGAATGTGCTTTTCAGCCTTGCTTGCTTGAGCATGATTTAAAGGACTTTTACAGTATTCCTTTTCAATACATTAATTCCTTACTTTTTTGAAAATTTGCATACCCATTTAGCACTAGCAGCTACATCAGTTAATTATTTCCTTACTGCTCCCTCCCCACCTCTTAACTCTGTCTCTGCTGTCGTTGCTTTCCTGGCATGCATTGTAGATTTGAACACAAGCCCATTTTACACACAAAGTAAATTTGCTCCTGTGCAGCTGAAAAAAATGCTTCTGAAAAAAAAATGTAAACATATTGCATAGGCCCATAGTGTTGACCAAAAAGGTTTCAGGAGCAAACACCATAATTTAACTAAACTTGCAAACTGAAGCAACACACAATTCTCAGTTCACCAAAAACTGGTAGCATCAGCAAACTTTTCACGTTCTGTACATCAGCAAAGCAAAGCCTCCTTCTGCAGTTATCTGTCTATAATACTATCCTAACTCATTTGAGCCTTTTGATGTTATCTACAATTGTATATTGACAGGGCATTGGTTCATCTTCCACTCTCATCTGAATTGCTTTTTGAAGAGCTTTGCAATTTTAGAAGAAAACTAAGATTGTTCTGCAACAAAGTAAACTATGCATCCAAAAAAACTGCAGTCTTTGGAGGACATAAGAAAGATATGGGTTTTTAATCTGAATCATAATTTGGAGGTTATATGAGCCTGAAGAAAAGAAAATATATATATATATATATATATATATATATATATATATATATATATTGTGGTGGATTGCCGGCTTCTTATTCCAGCCCTCACCCCCAGGCCGCCAGGAGGAGCTCTCCGGACAGCATGAACGTGCCCCGAGTTCCAGCAGGGCCTCATAGACTTTGTAGTTTCTACACACAGCTCTGCTGGATACCTTGGGGGCCACCGGGAGTCGCTGTAGAGGGGCTCGTGGGCTCTTATGTGCCCTATAACCCGGGAGTACGTCATGGTCACGTGACAGGAAGAAACAACGTGCTCCCAGGTTGAAGAAAGGAACTGTTTACCCTGACCCAGAAGGAATAAGGAACTGTGGACTGTTGGGCAGGAACACCTCCGGGTCAGGGTGTATAAAAGGACTATGGGAAAACCCAGACATTGAGCTGAGCTGGGAGGTAGGGTGGCGAAGTGACTGGGCGAGGAGGAGAGTGTATTGTTGTTGAGTATTGATTTATATGAGTAGTGTGGAGTGGAGGGTGCTTTGTGCACAGTATAGTTGTACAATAAAGAAGGATTGTACTTTCACCTGGTGTTTGGAGTGGTACCTGAGGGTTCAAGAGGCGGACACACGCCTTAACTGCTACAATATATACAGTATATATATATATATATATATATATATATATATATATATATATATATATATATATATATATATATATTGTAAGATGAGCGCCATTTAGCACCCAACCCGACACAGATTCACACAGGAGGCACGGGTAAAATAAAACAAATGTTTCTTTTTCTTCAGCTGGAGGTCACGTCTTCCTCGTAATCTCTCCAGCCACAACACAGTCCCAAGCACAGTAACAACACAAAAGCACTTTCTTCTTCTCTCTTCCACCACCATTCCTCCTCAGCAAGCTTTGTCCTCCTTCCACCCGACTTTGGCCTCCGAGTGATTGTCACTGGCTCCCTTTTATTGGGTACCCAGAAGTGCTCCAGGTGGTTGATTGCTGACATCCGGCGGCACTTCCAGGTAAGGCGAAGCTAGTGCCAGCAGCTCCTGTTGCAGCACCCCCTGGCGGCGCCTGTGGAACCCCACAGAGCTGCACAGAACTCCAACCTCCATGAAGCCTTGGGGGAGTCCGAGGCACCGCTGCAACCCAGGGAGGCTACCATCTAGCGTCCAGGGGGAGATACTGGGCTTCCCACCCTTGTCCCCCTGGCAGATGTGGTGAAGGGGCGTCTCAGCCAGGCATGGGTCCTGGCCATCCATCACAATGTATATATTATCTTCTGTTTTTATCTTTAAACAGGCCACATTGTTCCTTTTTCATATATGCAACATGAAAGTGGTGATTAGGTTGTGTTGGAAATCCATTAACACTTTCCATTTAATTAATTTCCATAGATTGCTTCAATGCTTTAATACTTTCGCTTCTACAATATATAAGCATGCATGAAAATTCAATCTTTAATGCCCAATCCTTTAAAACAAACAATCCACTTATCATGAATCAACATTGCCATTAAAGGTGGTTTATACAGAATACCTGAGTTGGATTGTTTAGCTATAAATATTTCTGCTAGTAGGCTCAGCAGTACCATAACCATGTAACATAAATCTACAACACATATAATGAATGCCTCATTTTTCTGCACAATTTATGGGCAGTTTATACAGCAAAAGGGCATTTGTGCTTCTATTTGGCAGAGTAAGATTAAGAAATATAAAATGCACTTTATACATATACATGAATAACAATAAAAACAGTAAATCAATCCCTAATTCTTTTGCTTTTCTTAATATCCACAAACACATCTTGTGAACATCACAGTAACATATCACAAGATTAAAATATGAAAACAATCACCTCCATGTAGGGCAGGTGATTACTGGTAACTCTGTATAGGACTACATTGTCTTACAGTGTTAATATTTTACCTATCACTTTGTTTATTATGAAGTTTATTGTCAACATATTTATGTATTCTTATTAAGTCTTAACGGTTTTGAATTATTAATATCAGCACCATTTTATTTTCTGTTTCTCTTTATTAGAGTTATCCTTTTGTGACTGTTTTTCATGGCCACAGCCATTCTATGGTAACAAAACCTGGTGATGGTCATGTAAGCATGACATATAATGTGATCTTTTATAATGGCAATACTCAGCAGTCATTTTCTAAATAAGCTGTAGTTTTATTTTTTCATTTTAGTTATGGGAACTATAGTTAGTAGCAGTTTAGACATTTTGCTATTATCCTTTTGACTTTTGCCTTATATCTTGGGTTTCAGTTTAGTTTTTGGGTGCTGTTATTTGTTTTGGGTAAGAATTCTGCTCTATTTACACAATTCCATTTGTGTAAATTCCCTATTTACACAATTTGTTTTCCCTTTAAAACTTTTGAATTTTTCCAGTACATCTGCTTTTTTAGGGAAAGTCTTTTTTTATCAACAAAGGCACAATGACTATCATAATAATATAATAATATTAATAATAATAATAATAATATAATAACATCTGATGGCACAGTAACCGGCAAACTGATCAAATTATTTTTCTTTAACTAAAGAAACTAATAAAAGGCAACTTTTTAATATCAAATAACATTTTTATGCATCACCAATAAAATGTGAATGGTAATGAGACCATCTGTGTGGAGATTGCATAGTCTGCCATTTTTTGGCATGTTTCATTTTCTGTGGGCTCTCTGTTTTTTCCTCAAATATCATAAAGATTTTTATATTCAAGTTGATTGACATGTCCATGACTAAGTGTAAATGTGTACATTAATATTCTCTGCCCCTAGATTGTTGTCCCTTCAAGAGTTAACCCATACCTTGTGCCCAAAGCTACCAGGACAGGTTCATGTTGAAGCTGACCCTAAAATTGAATTATAGTGGTTTAGTAAATGAATAAATGGAAAGATGGAATAATATGTCATTTTGTAAAATATGGGGAACTTCAAAAGAATGAATTTTTTATCCTCTGAGTATGCTTTGTTTTTGTGTTTATAATGCTATATCATATATTGTATCTCTCAGTTCTGTATGTAATACCATAGATCTGGCAGTGACAATTAGTAGTAATGCTATGGGGATAAGTACAGATGTTTGGGTGCACCAACTCTTCTATTCTGTCAGAGGTAACAATCAATCAGTGCTTAGGAGAGATTTCAGCATGGCTTTTCTCCAACATTGTTCAATGCTTGATATACTTCAGATGGACTTCTGTGGCACTTGAGGTGGTCTGCTTAGACCGTGTCCACTTCTCTCGCAGGCCCTGGCTACAAATGACGTGAGACGTTGAAAAGCCCTCTCTTTTAATGTTTTTCCATGACAAGATTACATTTAAAGATTATTGCAAAACACAAATTTTGAATACAAAAGGATGTGTTATGAACATACTTTACAATACTTTCAGCAAGTTGCTGTTCTGAATGTTGTCCTTGGCTCTTTGTCTGTGGTTGAAATTCAACAGCTGTTCATTTGTACTGTACCTTTGTGAAAGACCCAAGAATTACATCTGGATTTCAATACCTGAGTATGCACTGTCCAGGACAAATTAAGAGTATATACTTAATCTGTACAAGGCAGTTCTGAGACCTCTTCTGGAGTACTGTGTACTTTGGTCTTCAAGAAAGAATTCTTTACATTTGTATAATGCAACAGATGCTTCAATCCATTTGTTTACAAATCTGCTTAATTCAGTTGATGGTCGCAAGATTTGGAGCCTATACCAGCAGCATCTTTTGCAAGGCTGGGACAACCCTACATAAGGGGGCAGATCATTAAAGGGCATACTCATGTATGCATCCATATCCACAGCCACAGTTAATATCACTGATGCACCTAACCTGCATATTTTGGGGATGTGGGAGTTATGTTTATTTATTTCTATGCATTAACACTTAGGATAGCTGCAGATCATTTGGGAGAGGTTCACATTTCATTATGAAACAAATGTAAAATGGCTGTTAATTAACATGTGCACCTATCATCAATAGGCAGTTGACATTGTCATCGCCTTTGTCAATATGTACTCTATGGAGGAGAAAACATTATTAGTGGGCTTAATTTACAATATATTAAGAAAACATTCCCTATTAAAAAAAATGTCTGTATGTATTCAATTAAATATATACACTGCCTAAATTTGTATTTACTTCATGGTCCTGAGCGAGTGAGTGTGCCTTTTCATGAACAGGTGTTCTGTTTAGAACAGTTTAGTGTCTTAAGCTCAATGAAGCCAGAAGTGTCTGTAGCTCCCTTAAATCTAGAATTCTAGTAATCCTTAACTGCTTGCACTGGTGTATTTTGTACACCAATCTCAGTTATTTTTGTCCAGTGTTCTTTTACTTGAACCTACTGGCAGCATCTACCATCTATCCTCAGCTGATTCACTACAAGTACAGTGTCGCAAGTTTCCCTCCAGTGTGCCCCCAGCTGATTTTATGAGTGGATGCACAGTCGTAAGTGTAGGGCGGCATTTTCATGTACAAGTATTAATATTATTATTTTTAACATTGTGAAACAATAATACTGTAAAGATCAGGCTGGAAATGCAGAGGGCCATGTGGCTGGACAGCTACTGAGGACTGTGCTTTCAGAAAGCGCAGTGCATTGTACAAATGAAGCATCTGGGCGAGAGAAGGAAGTCTCGAGAAAAAGGGTGTAAGAAACGCTAGAGACAGGCTTGTGTGCAGAAGGTGTTGAAATGTAAGTCCTTTTGTTTGGCATTGGTGACAGAGCGCGGGAGTCACAGGGGGCGATTGGGGCATGGGTTTGGACGAGAGGGAGCAACAGTGTACACAAACAGCACAGAGTGAACAAGTGAGTAGATGGGATCAACAGTGAAATAGCGGCGTGCTTCTCGGCCATAACACTGAAGCGGAAGACAGTATAGAGGGGTTAGATGAGTCTGAGTGTGATTAAAGTTTAGGCAAGCACAGGGCTGCTTTTATGTCGGCATCTCTAGTGTAATAAGGTGCTATATAAGCGCCCAACTTGACACAGACTGACAACGGAGGCACGTTAAAATAAACCAAAAGATTTTATTTTCCTTCTTCAGCTTCCCTGTGTCCCTCAGCCACAACATGATACCACAACACCACAAGTCACAAGCACAAATAAACTCTTCAAGTCCTCCACTCCTCCTTGGCAACTTTGTCTCCCTCCTCCCGACACTGGCTCCCGGAGTGGTGGCTGCTGGTCCCTTTTATAGCTCACCCAGAAGTGCTTCAGTTGCTTGACCACCCGCCTCTGATTGCACCTCCAGATGTGGCTGAACTACGGCCCAGACAGGACCAGGAACCCCTGGAGCGCCTCCTGGTGGCCACCCCGAATCCCAAAAGGGCTGTGGAGAACTCCTTCTCCCATGGAGCCCTGTGGGTATCTGAGGCACCACCCAGGGGGGCTGCCACCATCTGGTCCGGGGGGAGGTACTGTGCAGCCCATGCTTGCTACCCTGGAACATATAGAGAACGGGCGTCCCGGCCGGGCATAGGCCCCGGCCGTCCATCACACTAGGTAATCCCATCCTGCTCAGACAGGTCTCGACCACCTGAGGAGCGTGTCAGGACCCAGGGGTACCAGTAGAAAAACACTTGTGTAGAGTATAATTATCAAGTCGTTGATGGTAATGAAGAATTGAGGATAGCATTTACAGAGTTTTAACATAAGTTTTAATATTAGAACATTAAAACATTAGAACAATCTAGACGAGAACAGGCCATTCAGCCCAACAAATCTAGTCATTCCTATCCAATTAATTCTTCTAAAAAAACATCAAGTCTAGTTTTGAAAGTTCCTAAAGTCTTACTGTCTGCCCCAGTTCTTGGTAGCTTATTCCAGTGTCTATGGTTCCTTGTGTAAAGAAAAACTTCCTAATGTTTGTGCAAAATTTACCCTTAACAAGTTTCCAACTGTGTCCCTGTGTTCTTATTTTAATTTAATTTTATTTTATTATTTTTATTCTTCATTTTAAAATAACAGTCTCGATCCACTGTACTAATTCACTTCATAATTTTAAACACTTCAATCATGTCACCTCTTAATCTTCTTTTGCTTAAATTGAAAAGGCTCAGCTTTTTTAATCTTTTTTCATAATTCATCCCCTTTAGGCCTTAGAATAAGCCTGGTCGCTCTTCTCTGGACCTTTTCTAACACTGCTATGTCGTTTTTGTAGCCTGGAGACCAAAACTGCACACAGTACTCCAGATGAGGCCTCACCAGTGAATTATAAAGCTTCGGCATAACCTCCTTGGACTTGTACTCCACACATCATGCTGTATAACCTAACATTCTGTTTGCTTTTTAATGGCTTCTGAGCACTGTCTGGAAGTTGATAGTTTAGAGTCCACTATGACTCCTAAATCCTTCTCATAAGGTGTACTCTCATTTTTCAGACCACCCATTGTGTATTCAAACCTAACATGTTTACTTCCTATGTGTAATACTTTACATTTACTGACATTAAATTTAATCTGCCACAAATCTGCCCAAGCCTGTATGCTATCCAAATCCTTCTGTAATGATATAACGAATCCCAAATTATCTGCCAATCCACCTATCTTGGTATCATTCACAAACATGTGTGCCCATTTAAGAGATGCTTATTCTTTCAATTAAATCAGTCTTCAGAAGTCCATTTAAATTTAACAGTTGTCTCGATCATTTTTTATTTTGACACGTCTGTGTCTCATATGTTATGACAATTTGATAATGAATACATTTTCTTATTGCCTTCTTTTCAAATTGCCTTTTAGGAAGGCATTCAAATTCAGGTTGTACTTTCTGAAGTAGGATTTGTTAAGTTTGTATTGGTTCTACATTAAATTTAAGATTCAGTGTTTATTTACTTCATTAGTTATGTATTCATTTTATAATTACATGTTTTAATTGGCCCTAGGGTGTGCTTGGTGTGTGGGTGTGTTTGTATGTGTCCTGTGGTGGGTTGGCACCCTGCCCGGGATTGGTTCCTGCCTTGTGCCCTGTGTTGGCTGGGATTGACTCCAGCAGACCCCCGTGACCCTGTGTTCGGATTCAGCGGGTTGGAAAATGGATGGATGGATGTTTTAATATTTGATGTGATTAATTGTGATTAATTACATACATTTATGTGATTAATTAGTTAATTTTTTAATCGATTCCCAGCCCTAATATATATATAGTGAATGAGAAAGAGGCAAACATGTTCAACTGTTGAGGTCCCAGGGAGAAACTTCATTTAATAGCCATAAGGAAGATGTGGTAATTTGAACCAAATATTAAAAGAGTTTTTTATTTGTAGTAAGTACTTCCTTCTTTCATTTTTCAGGTGATCTACAAAGTGACATCCTTCTTCTGGGTGATATTATTCTTTTATTCCATTCAACTGAAATGGGTGGAGTTAGTGAAGGCCTAAAAATAATGTCATGATTGGCCACTGGTGGCTTCATCTTCAATGTGATAGTAACTGTGTCCATTTTTTCCACTTACTTCCCTTTGTGGTTATAAGTACCCTAAGTTCTTGTCTATAAGCCGGACTCATGTATTAGCCGGAGACCAAAAATCATACGAATTTTTAAAATAAAATCGTATCATAGATAAGCCGGACTCATGGATAAGCCGAACGTACTATAACCTATAACTAATAGAAGGGAGGGAGGTCAGTGGTCTCACTCGCGCCCATTTAATTTCTTTAAGGGGGGAGAGAGTGTGAGATATTGCCGTCTCTCTCACTCCCCGCATGGCGCGGTTGGAGCGGCCGGAGCGCGTTCTTTCTGCTCTGGGCGTCGCCGAGTCAACACGAGCGCGTAGCAGTCATTTAAATTGTGATTTTATATGTAAGCATATTTAAATATATATCGCGGATTTCTGCGGACAATGGGTCTTTTAATTTCTGGTACATGCTTCCTCAGTTGGTTTGCCCAGTTGATTTCATACAAGGGACGCTATTGGCAGATGGCTGAGAAGCTACCCGGCTTACTGTTCTCTCTCTCTTGCGCTGACTATCTGTGATCCTGACGTATGGGGATTGAGCAGGGGGGCTGTTTGCACACCTAGACGATACGGACGCTCGTCTAAAAATGCTGAAAGATTATCTTCACGTTGCTATCTTTTGTAAAGCTGATTCCTGAAAAGACATGCTGCACAGTGCTTCGCATACTTAAAAGCTCGAAGGGCACGTATTGATTTTTGACTGAAAAACAAACTCTCCCTCTCTCTCTCTTTGTCTGCTCCTGACGGAGGGGGTGTGAGCTGCCGCCTTCAACAGCTTTGTGCCGCGGTGCTTCGCATACTTAAAAGCCAAACAGACATATTGATTTGTTTGCTTCACTCCTTTGAAGAGGAAGATATGTTTGCATTCTTTTAATTGTGAGACGGAACTGTCATCTCTGTCTTGTCATGGAGCACAGTTTAAACTTTTGAAAAAGAGACAAATGTTTGTTTGCAGTGTTTGAATAACGTTCCTGTCTCTCTACAACCTCCTGTGTTTCTGCGCAAATCTGTGACCCAAGCATGACAATATAAAAATAACCATATAAACATATGGTTTCTACTTTGCGGATATTCTTATTTCGCGGGTGGCTCTGGAACGCAACCCCCGCGATGGATGTATAAGCCGGACTTATGTATAAGCCGATATTCTATTTTTTCATTTTCACAACTTTTTTCCTTAGATAAGCCGCGGCTTATTGACAAGAACTTAGGGTATTCACCATGACCATTTTTTGACAATACAGTACATGTTTATTGCAAATAAATAGGACAGGGAACAGTGTCTAACATTTAACAAGAAGAAAATACAGACCTTCAAAACACTCTTCTTTTGTGCTCACTTTTTGACATAAATGGACACCAAATTTTGCTTTTCTAGATGTCTAACAAGATTTCTTAAACATTTTATGCAGTTAGAGAACACACTTCCTGTCTACCTGTGCTGGTATATAGCAGTGCTGTTCACTTGATAATGTTGCCTGGTCCCTAAAAACATGACATGATGATACTTCATCTGCCCCAAGCAACTTCCATGTACATTTTGACAGTGGTTATTGTTAGATAAAATTGTAAATGTTAAGAAGTATTCTGCTCAAGCAAACTAATGACAGAAAAATGAAGACAAAGGACCAGGAGATGAAAACGAAAAATTATATTCAAAACATACAAGGTCAGAAGCCAAAAAGAAAGCCAAACCCAGTAATCAAAGACCAATATGCAAACAAAAAAACCAATGTCATAAAAACTGCCAATGATTTTTAAATCCCTAGACAGATTCTTTAAATAGCTAAATAAAGTCGGTCTACCTTATGTGCAGGTTTGGCATCTGTGATTTTAACCCACCACAGTTCAAAATTATTTAAAACAAAATCCAGAATATTTCTGAAAAAGAAAATTTGAAATTCTCATGTGCAGCACTGCCAGCAAAATATGCACAAGAAACAGCATCTGCAAGCTGATGCTGCTGAAGCCCAGTGTACCCAAGCTCAGCCAACCTTAAGTCGTGCTGTATCAACCCTTGTGTTCACTTTATGCGCACAATTGTCTTTAAGCTTTTATATAAGCTATAAGCTTTCCACTGTTTTTGCACATCCACGGGGAGATCCTAAAACCATATACCCCCCAGATAAGGTGGGCCAACCTATACACAGACACCAATACAGACAATACAGAATCTTGAAATGAGAGTTAAATATTTTCCAGGTGATGACATCACACAGTGCAACAAAATGGTGACATAATATGTAAGAAAAACAAAAAAAATATATACAAAACATATTAATAAATAAAAAAGAACTAATTTATGCTATCATGCATGTGCATTAAAGAGTTGCCTTTCAGGCTCATCTGTGGCATGCGGTACCACCCTGGAACAAGTGGGTGCAATGTTACTAATGGTCACTGAGCACCATGAAGCTACCACTTGAGGGCAGTCCAGATGTTATAAAGAGAGACATCACCAGAAGGTGGCGTGGCATTTGCAGCTGAGTGCCCGACCGTCCAGAACTTCTCAAAAGCCTGGCCCTACCTGAAAATGTGTCTAGAGAGCAACAAGAAGCTACTGCCTATTTTCTGTTTGAGAAGCGCCATCATGTACCAATTGCTTTTGTTTTTTTGTTGTAAATTAAATGAGGTGGCACCCCAAGTATTTTGGGACTCACTCTGCTTTCTCAGTCACCTCTACAATGCATAAAAATAGCTCTAAAATCATCATAAGGGCAATTTAGGAGCACATTATCTAAAGTAACCAGAATGTTAGAGTGATGATATAGTACAGGCAAGAAACTGGGGGCTTTCCTTAATTCAGCAACTGGAGCTTGGTAAGCATATTACAAAGGACAGGCAGCCTAAAAATGTTGAAGACCTCCTGCTCTTTATTCTGCGCCTAGGAGAGTAGTAGGGCAAGGACACCAGGCTCATGTCACTTATACATCATGGTAGCATTCTGCGAAGGATGTTCAGAACATCAATATTTGCAAACGTGATAAAGTGCACTCCAGTCAGGCCAACCTGAGACATTATAATGATATCCTTAAAATGGTAAATGTCTATTCAGTATCCTCTGTTTTTCCTGTTAAAGAAAAAAATCTTTAGTTTTGATATGTTTTCGAGTTTTTGACTTTTTATTCCACTTTAAGATGAGATACAGATGATCCATCCATTATCCAACCCGCTGAATCCGAGCACAGGGTCACGGGGGTCTGCTGGAGCCAATCCCAGCCAACACAGGGCACAAGGCAGGAACCAATCCCGGGCAGGGTGCCAACCCACCGCAGGACACACACAAACACACCCACACACTAGGGCCAATTTAGGATCGCCAATCCACCTAACCAGCATGTCTTTGGACTATGGGAGGAAACTGGAGCGCCCGGAGGAAACCCACGCAGACATGGGGAGAACATGCAAACTCCACGCAGGGAGGACCCAGGAAGCGAACCCAGGTCCCCAGATCCCCCAACTGCGAGGCAGCAGCGCTACCCACTGCGCCACCGTGCCGCCTGATACAGATGATAATTGATCTAAATTGGTTTCAACAAAAACTTGCACCCTCATACTGCTTTTCCTCTTAAAAAACTATAAATATATATATATATATATATATATATATATATATATATATATATATATATATATATATATATATACAGTAATCCCTCCTCCATCGCGGGGGTTGCGTTCCAGAGCCACCCGCGAAATAAGAAAATCCGCGAAGTAGAAACCATATGTTTATATGGTTATTTTTATATTGTCATGCTTGGGTCACAGATTTGTGCAGAAACACAGGAGGTTGTAGAGAGACAGGAACGTTATTCAAACACTGCAAACAAACATTTGTCTCTTTTTCAAAAGTTTAAACTGTGCTCCATGACAAGACAGAGATGACAGTTCAGTCTCACAATTAAAAGAATGCAAACATATCTTCCTCTTCAAAGGAGCAAACAAATCAATAGTGCTGTTTGGCTTGTAAGTATGCGAAGCACCGCGGCACAAAGCTGTTGAAGGCGGCAGCTCACACCCCCTCCGTCAGGAGCAGAGAAAGAGAGAGAGAGAGAGAGAGAGAGAGAGAGACAGATAAAAAAATCAATACGTGCCCTTCGTGCTTTTAAGTATGCGAAGCACCGTTCAGCATGTCGTTTCAGGAAGCAGCTGCAGCTGCACAAAAGATAGTAACGTGAAGATAATCTTTCAGCATTTTTACACGAGCGTCCGTATCGTCTAGGTGTGCGAACAGCCCCCCTGCTCACACCCCCCTACGTCAGCGCAAGAGAGAGAGAGAGAAAGTAAGCTGGGTAGCTTCTCAGCCATCTGCCAATAGCGTCCCTTGTATGAAATCAACTGGGCAAACCAACTGAGGAAGCATGTACCAGAAATTAAAAGACCCATTGTCCGCAGAAACCCGCGAAGCAGCGAAAAATCCGCGATATATATTTAAATATGCTTACATATAAAATCCGCGATGGAGTGAAGCCGCGAAAGGCGAACCGCGATATAGCGAGGGATCACTGATATATATATATATATATATATATAATATATATAGGTATCTTAAATAAAGTAACCAGTCAAAGTGATTATCACACCTGAAAGGTCAACCAATATTAAATTTACGTGACTCTTTATAGGACAGTAGAATAGTTAATGGCACTGCCTAATAATTCCAGTAGATTTTCTGTCTTGTTCACTGTTCTCTGTGAGCTTTGCATATTCCTTGGGTATTCTGCTTTCCTCTCACTTCCCAAAGATATGAAGCTTAGGTTAATAGGTGACTCTGAACTGGCCCAATAAAGGTGTCATAAACATGTGTCTGAAGATGGCAGGTCAAGTACAAGAATCTTAAATTGCAGACTGTAGCATTTGGCAAAGGGTAGAAGAAGACCACAGCGTTTTATTAGGTGACAGTTCACAGTATATTTAATAGCTAGCTATGAATATTTGGTGGAAGTGGGGGCTATGCAAGCAATATTTAAAATGTGTTGAATGAATGCATTTATTTTATAAATATTTATTTCCTTTACAACCTTCATATTTATATTAAAGTCTTATTATGGATGTTGCACGTGTGATTTATGGAAGTAATTTTTTTTACAGATTTGTAACTTTAATATAGACATTATTTTAGTCAATTGTGAAATATTTACTTTAAAATAATTTTTCTGCTAGTCTTCTACATAGTTTTTCCTATAAAACACGCCTTTAATTATTTTTCATCAGTCACACTTTCATTTTACAACATTTCAATACAGTATATGCAGTATATTTCTCATCCAGCCTGTTTTTTATGGTACCCAAAACAAATCATTGCCTTATGTTCTGTTCTTTGGAGAGAGAAAGAGAGTAAAAGAGAGAAAAAAGAAAAATATGTTGGTGTAAAAAAAATACTATACAACTGACCTGTATATAGTATCAGCTTTTGAAATGATCTCCTTAACTACAGATCTAATCAGTCTAAATGCATCTCATCTTTTTTATTCTTTTTCTGAAACCTCCAAAATTTTTAATAATTACAACTTGTTACAATGTATAGGAATAACAGTTATAGCTTCGAAATGATTTTTCAGACATCCAGATTCAGATACCCCCCTGTGCATATTGTAGATTTGCAATACAATATGTGCTCCTCACTGAAAAATATCAACAGAGAATACAGAAGGATGTGTTTTTTGCTCAGTTTAAAGCAGAGCCATTCACTTTTTTACAAAAAGAATGTTTTAATCCTATTGAGAAAAATTAACAAATATTTTTAAGTATAGTTCAGAGATCCTTTCTATTCATCCTGTAGTGTAGTGCTTAGCACTGCCGTCTCTCAGCTTCATGAGTGCCCAGTCACTTACTGCATGGAGTGTCTATGTTTTCTTTTTATCTGTGTTGGGTTTTCTCCAGATACACTGGTTTTCCTTTCACATCCAAAGGGCCATGTATTCTACAGTAGTTGGTGTCTATAAACTAGCCCCATAAGTGTGATGGTTGTTTTGTGATGCACTGAAACCATTTTGAGTGGGCTCTAGTCACCCACAATTCTTAAATGAGATACGTGAGTTCAAAACTGGATGGATGGCTATGTATGTTTAATTATTTAATTCATAGCCTGGATCGTTTGATTCCCATCTTGCTCCCAAACAAGAATAAGCACTGGCTCTCCATAAACCTGAACTGGAAATGTGGGTTAGAAAATACATGGATGGAGTTCTATAGATGTGTTAATGCCCTGTAATGTTTAAAGACAATTAGTTTTCACTTGTGAAATATTCTGACACATTTAAAGATGCAATAAGAGAAATATCACAGTTGTAATCGCAGATATACAGTAGTAGTAGGGAAAAATTGTGTTTCAAACTGTATCTTCCAGCGGTAGCATATAATGTACAGCCGGAAAATGTTCCCTGTATTGAGCCCTGAGGGATGTCATGTTTACATCTACATGCTGTATATAATGCAAAATTGACTGATTGACAAGACTGACTCACTTACTCATCAACACAAATGGTATGTCCTGTTTAGTTAAAAAGCTGAAATTTGGCAAGATGGTACATCTAGGGCAATAGGTATCTACTAAATAAGGACATTTCGAAATATCAATCTTTAGGGGGAAAATAAATAGAAACACAATAGAAAACAATACAAAAACTAAATACCTCAAAATCACAAAAAAAAACCTTGACACACAATTAGCTAACCTTTGTTCTTTTATTTGTACATAATTGTTATTAAAAATGGTCTAGCGAGTGGGACATTCAATTGTATTATGCCCCCGCTTTCACCACAGCGCTGACAGCGATCTCACGGAGAAATGGGACATGCCAGTTTATACAATGTAAGTCATCTGCAGAAGCAAAGTGGATGAAGCAAAGTTTGGTGAAGCTCAAAGAAGATGTGTTTAGCAAGTGCTTGCCAGGCACAGTGGCTGTGAGTGTAATCAATTTTACACAACTGATCTTGTAAGAAGGACATTGCATTTAATATATATTGCCCCCCCACACACACTTTCATCATATCTGCAACCGTGTGCAAATGTCAATGTGGGGACTAGTATTTTCATCTGCCATGGTGCTGCTTAAAATGATTTCTTCAGTGCTCATAAATTTTGATTAAGAGCATTTATAAAAGCGCCATGTCATTAAAGGTAGCAACTGCCTCATTTTTTTTTCCACCATTTTGGGGTAACAACTTTATTGTCTCATTGGATTATAGTGTTTATCTTAGAGCAGTGTTTCCTAACCTTTGTGACCTTAGGACCCAGTTTCACCTTTTTAAGTTCCTTGAAGAATCACAGACAGAATTTGAAGAGCTGGGGTGATTTTCCCCCTTCATGAATCAAGTGCAATTAGAAGAGTGGAGGAGGGGTGACACTACCAAACACTTCTTAAGTAATGGTATTTATCTTTTCTTATTAATTACTTTGAATTACTGTGAATTTCCCCTTGGGATTAATAAAGTATCTATCTATCTATCTATCTATCTATCTATCTATCTATCTATCTATCTATCTATCTATCTATCTATCTATCTATCTATCTATCTATCTATCTATCTATCTATCTATCTATCTATCTAATGATAATATTATTGTATTATTGTATTGACCATGGTTTGTACCAATCCCAGGAGCATCAGACACCAAGTTAAAACCATCCCTGTTGTCAAGAATCTATTGTAGCATATTGTGATATTGGAGAGGAATGAAAGATAACACTGCAGTGGGTTGGCACCCTGCCCGGGATTGATTCCTGCCTTGTGCCCTGTGTTGGCTGGGATTGGCTCCAGCAGACCCCCGTGACCCTGTGTTCGGATTCAGCGGGTTGGGAAATGGATGGATGGATGGATGAAAGATAACAGTAGGTTTCTTTAATACAAATTACAATCGCATATTTATCTGACGCCTTTATCCAAGGCACCTTACAACATTTGAGATACAACTGTAATGTGAGGTCTAGTTATTGCACAAGCCAGGGAACTGGCTTGTTCATGGTCACACAGTGTCAGCAGTGGGATTTAAACTCATAGGTCTTAAACACTATGCCACACCATTAACTACAATTGGTGCCTGATACTTAGAAAAATAACCTTCTTCTGTAAAAACATAATTGTGTTTCCAGCTGAAACATTCTCACTAAATTCTCCAAAATATTTATTCCTCCTCTTTTTAACATAATCAAGGCACTAATTGAAATAACGATACTTAGATCTCTTTGCATAGTAACAGTTCATGTGGACCAGTAGATTAATGATACTGATGCACTTGCTTGGTGCTTGGGAGGCACTTCAAAGCTTCATTTAGAAGCTTGATTTGTTGTTGTTCACAAGTCTTAACGATGAAAATGCATTTGAACAGTGTCATGCAAATGAGCACATAATGCACTGCTGCTTGCCACTACAGATAATAAGAGAGTCATCTATTTGTTAGTGAGTCTTTCTCTAATATTTTGTATACCGAATAAATATAGACTTTTTCAATACATTTTATGTTATTCTGTTGTTTGCCAAACAGAGTTGGTCAGCCAGCTATCCTTAGACTCCGTGTAAGCATTCAGTGTCCAAGAAATGCTTCCAGTAGGTGTGAAAGCTTTATAATAAAATATTGAATAGACCATGCGTACTCTTGCACTGATTTAAACAAGCATAACTTAAAACAATCACATAATACAGAGGAAAAGGTAGCAAACTACACTCAAAAGTAAAATTCTCAAATAAAACAGATTGAATCATTTTTTGTTTTGTATATTTTCTTCTTCAAGGATGTAGGTACTACATTGTGGTTTGTTAAGTATTTTTGTAGATAGATAGATAGATAGATAGATAGATAGATAGATAGATAGATAGATAGATAGATAGATAGATAGATAGATAGATAGATAGATAGATAGATAGATAGATAGATAGATAGATAGATAGATAGATAGATAGATAGATAGATAGATAGTGTGGCGGACGGCCAGAGCCCTTACCCAGCTGGGACACCCAGAGTATTGAAGGACCAGGGGGGAGAGTATTTTCAGGACAGCTTCTCCCTGTTCCGACAGAGGGCAGACCCTTGGTTTCCAGCGAAGCCGCAAGTCATTAGCATGGAACCTCAACCCCGCTTGGGTCCATGGCCTCCGCCAGGGTGTGCATGGATGCTTTCAGGGCCCTATTTGGAAGAAGCTCATTGGGCACCTGGAGTCCAGTGAAGGTTAGCATAAAATGAAAGCAACAACTGAATACTTTTCAGAGAGTGCCTTTATGGAGTTCCTTTTTCCTTTTGAGCTATATATGTTTATAGGCAACTATTTACAATGAGTACTCAGATCTACTAATAAGCTGCCAACTTGACTCTCCACATAACAATTAATAAAAAAGGGAGATAAACATAACAAGAAAGACAAGCAAAGGAGTGCAGCACAAGAGCTCATCATGTCAGAGAGCTGCTGCCTTGTCAAAGTCTAAATTCTTTTTTTTCAGCTTTGGTTACTTCTTTGACATTTCTTTTCTATCAATAGCACCAGCTATCACTATCACGTCTGGCTGAAATCAAGGGAGAGAGTTCTTAACTGCTTCTTTTTATTAATCTTACTAACAGGGGACCTTGACAGACGTGTTGCGTCAAGGACAAAGATAACAGAAGTACTTTTCTAAGCACATCCTCTATTCTCTACAAGTAGCCATTCGCCTTGTACATAATACTAGACATCTAGAAACAAGTCAGCCTGTTTCTTCTTAGGAAACTGCTTCTTAGACAGGTGTTCCATAAAATCTGGAACTGGATTGATGAGCAGATATTCTTTGTTACCCTTCACCTCAAAGGTTTATCCTCTTGGATGTGGGATTAAATCACCCTCAAAATGTAATACTTAGAGTTTTGCAAGAATGGATGACTAGTAGTATATACGGTGGCACAAAGCTTTATTGTTAACAAGATGCAGAGCAGAGCACATAGGTAAAATCTGACAACGCTTGTCTGCATAGTATTAGGACCATCCTTGGTGTTAACTCAGAGTTTGTGGTATGGAAAGGGGGGTAAGGAGCCCATCAGGCGAGATGATTTATGGTTTCTATTAAATCAAATGAAGTTTTCATGCATTTTGTGAAAAGTTTGCTGTATTCTGTTCTGTATCTGTGACAATACTTCTGCTACTCTAAATAGAAACATGGAGTGCTATAGAAAGGAATTTGAGTTTATATGAGAAGGGTTTGTGCCTATATTAGAACTGTCACTTAATCATTCAAGTGATTTCTCACTTCTTATGACTTTAAGCTTTCAGGGTGTTCCAGATTTACTAGTCATTCAAATGAATTTGTAAGAGGAAGAGTCATAGGAACGATAACAAAGATGCATGTTGATTACCAAAAATAATAATTATCCAAGAGCCCTGCTTGTGTGCTAAATGGAGTGGAACAGAATTTACAAATAGAAGTAACAATTTATGTCTGCTGAAATTTAAATTAACTTTTTTTTATTCCTTTTCTTCTGTATCATCTGTCTGTGAACACCATGTTTTCAACATTGTGTCCAACAAGGCCCACATAAATGGCTTGTATTCAATAGTTGGGAAACGACTGAATTTCTTAAATACTTCAGCCAGGACTGGTAAACATCAGTTTAGCTCTCTTTTTCCTATTTTCTATCCCTGATAATAGCATACACTGAACTTATTTATTTCTTGCAAGTTTATAAGCATTTTTTGTAATTATTGTATCAAAAGATAATACAAAATAAATAAATAATGATTTTTGCAATATTTAGTTGAACTGGAAACTTAAGGAGTAACATGTTATTACAGGAATGACCACGCAGCTCCTGACTCCTGAGTTAAAATCCCAGCCTAGTCAATGTCTCCCCTTGTCTCCATATCTGAGAAATCAGCTGATTCTCTTTCATTCTTCACTTGACAGTTTTGTTTTTCCTTTAATTATCCCTCCCTTCTTCAAAATTTATTTTGAAAAAAGAATAAAATCATTATTTGATGTATTATGTCTTTGGATTTAGGTTCATTTTATTCTTGTGAGGCACCTGATTTAGAGTACATCTATATAACAGTAACAAATGATACAAAATCAAACAATGTTCAAGGAAAGTTCAGAAGTACACATATCAATCACAGATTCATTATCTTTGCCCCTGCTGCTCACACTTTGCTCCAACTCTGATGTCTTGCTCCATGGCCAGGATTAGAGGCTTCATCCAGGTAGCAGTGGCCACAGTAAGATACCAAGAATGAAAAAGGGTCATTAACAACTGGCAATAAAAAATTAAACTGTTTTATTGTAACTATTGTTTTTCCTCTATAAACCACTGAATCCGCTCTATCAAAGTGCTCAGTTTTTTAGGCTGGATTTAAATAATGAAATCCCTTATGAGAGCAGGCAGATCATTTCAAAGTTTGATCGCCTTCAGTAGTCCGTGTTTTCCTTGGAATTTTAAGATTTTCAGTTGCTAGTTGGTACTCAATATCACACCTTAAAGACATATTAGTTTATCCAGATAGAATTCTATTTCCTGAGAATCATTAGTGTTGCAATTATTACTGGTTGGAGGCAATAGATGCCAGCTGTGCATTAAACTGTTACATCTCAATTTACATCCAAAGGAAAAAAATAAATAAACAAAGATTTAAAAACTCAGCAAGTTTTATTTTCAACTGATTTGAAATGCATATATTCATGTAACATTATTACAAAAATGACTAGTTTTATCTTTTTTTTTGTATACTTGCTCTGAATGTAAATATTGCTAGTGACAAAAATGAACATAAAATATCCCCTGATGCTCATTAAAAGCTTTAGAACTTTGTGATCAAGAATGAATTACTTTGTGCATAATGCCTTTAAAATTTAATAATACTTCTGCAAATAAGCAGTTACACAGCTGTTAACACCTACTAATGTTTAGCTTGCAGATTAAAATTAGCTGTGCATATATTTTCTAAAAAAGAAAAGTCATTGTGCCTTTCTATTTGATAATCAGCCTCAGATTTTTATTGAAAGTAAACTCCTTATTTATCCATTGGGAAATAAAGGCTTGCCATTTGCTGGTTATTTTACCATTATGGCTTTTTAAATATCTATTCTTCTTTTTTGTAGTTTTTTATAATGTGTTTACAATGATCTTCCTTACCTTGAGGTGGTATATTAGAAGAGTGTGATATGCACTACTATTACTGTGTGAATGTCTGGAAGATACACTCACTTTAAAGAATACGCAGGCTCAGTGAACGGCATACTCACCAAACATTATTCAATGAATAGTGCACTTCTTCGTGAAGAAACTAGAATGTTTCAAGCAACTTCTATTGGGAGACCTTGTAATTTAATTTGACAAAATCACTGAGTGATTAGTATTTTTTTCTCACAACTGTTTTGGTCTTTTGGCAAAACCTTTGGCTGATCACTGCATTTTTTGATTGTGCACATTCTTCCTATACAAAATATGTGTAGGTTTTTCTATAGGTAGTTCGGTTTCCCTCCCACATTTTAAAGACATGAAGGTTAGGTTATTTGGCACGATTGTGGCAGTATGCAGGGGTGTGCCATGCATTAGCATAGATAGATAGATAGATAGATAGATAGATAGATAGATAGATAGATAGATAGATAGATAGATAGATAGATAGATAGATAGATAGATAGATAGATAGATAGATAGATAGAGAACTCGCTAAATAAATACATAAATAGGTAGATTAGTCAGTAAATAAATATACACACACACTTTAGTCTGAACACACACTGTAATGACTATTGTGGCAAGTGGCTGGGGATGGAACCCAGCCAGGATGCCCAGGAGGACCGGAGGAGGGCTTATGCCTCCTCCAGACCATGAGGGGGCGACTGCCCTGGTGGCTTTGGGGATCACGGGAACAGAGCTTAGAAGCTCAACCCTATAGGGTCCCATGGTCACCACCAGGGGCCGCCCCAATGCCTGTGGAGCCCTGGCCCTCAGCACTTCCGCAGCCGGTACTTCCGCCACACCAGGAAGAGCCGGCAGAAGCTAATCGGGAGGCACCTGGGGCACGTCTGGGTTAGCTTAAAAGGGGCCGCCTCCCTCCATTCGATGGCTGGAGTTGGGAGCGGAGAAAGACAGCGCTCGGAGGAGAGGAGTGGAGGCAGACCTAAAGGAAAAGGAATTGAGGAAAGAGGTCTGGACTTTGGGGTTGAAGTGGGTTATGTGTGTTTTCACTTTATATTGTAAATAGTGTAAACAAACGTGTTGTAGTGATTTAAACAATGTTTGCCTGTCTGTGTCCGGGCTGTTTCTCACACTATAAAACAAGACATATTCAAAAGAAAGAAAAGTTCTGATGTGGCTGTCACAGGCATTATGCAGAAGTATTGCTGTTGGTAGAAAGGAGCCCCAGTAGCATTTCCTGACACACTTCGGCTGAATAATTTGTTGGCTGAAAGTACTCATTGTTAGTGTGTCAGAAAGAGGATGTACAGCATTGGTCATAATGTCAGGCAGTTTAGTTTTCTACCTCACTACTACCTCCAGGGGGTCCAGGGTGTGTTCTATAATTCAGCTTGCCCTTTTAATTAGCCTGTTGATTCAGTGGGCCTCTCTTGAAGTGATGTTACCAGACCAGCATACCAGTGATATTTTCATAACGAATACGAGAACTAGAACAAAAAATATTGTTTTTCGTTTTACAAGAACGAGAACTGAAATTAAGGCAAACAGGGAAACTAAAACTAAATAAAAATAAAAATTAGTGATAAGTGAACGAACTAAAACGAGAACGAAAATTGAGCAAAACGAAAAAAATAGCAATAGCATTTTTGTTCAATCCAGTTCAGTCGTGCAGAGGGGTTGTTTGTAGGTCGCCCTGAGTGTTCAGTTACGTTGCTCTGTTTACTATGCGGTGATCTTGTACCTTAGGCTTACTATAGTCACGTGGCTCAACTTCCGTAAAAGACCGTTGTTTGTTTGTTGTGCACATTTGGTTCGTCGGCTTGAAGCAGTAAGCATGTGTGGGTGATGATGGCAAGTTTTGCACAAGTGTTTGTGACTAGAAAGCGAAAAAGTAATGTGTGGAAATACTTTAATTACAGCGCAAATGATAATAAAAGCAAATGTAGCGAAAAGAAGAAAAGAGTCTCAGAGTTGTAGTGCAGGGCCAGCAGGATCAGTACTTAGTGTAAGTCCAGCACTTCTCTGGTAACATGACTGCACTTCATACAGGGATTTGCGGTCACATTTGTCATCATAATAAAAAAAAACTAATAATGATAGCATAAAATAAATGTGTCCACTGGGCTGTATGATTCTTATGATTATGATCATGTTTATAGTCAAAATCGCTGAATTTGCACATTTCCTGATCAAATACAGAGGAGAAACGCAAGGTACGGTAGCAATGAGACGAGCCAAGCCTCATCTTGGACAGCGCTATCCCTCAACGCTGGGTTGATGCATGCAATTAGCACGTGCCTATTGCTGTCTCTCTGTATGTTGGCAATATAATGTTTGTATGCGTGTTTATTATACACCTGACTTTCCACAGTCTAGCTAATAACTTTAATGAATGTGTGTGACATATTTAGTCTTGCTGATAGGACATAAAACTGCAGTGAAAAGGCACAAGTTGAGACAGACAATACTGTGCCGCACTGAAGCCCAACAGGTGCTTGTTGCTACTGTTCTACGCAGAGACTCTCGGTGCCAATAAGTTAGCGATATCAGAAAGTTAAGTGCACTGCAGCGGTCCGTTAATTTTTTATTTCGACTGACTGCCAAAATGGAAGATTAAGACTTTTTAAACTAAGGAGGACTTTTACAAAAAAGTGACAGAGATTTTCATGGAGAAGGATAGGTGCATGGACTTCATTTACAAATAAAGGTAAGACTATAAACGGTTTTCAATTTAATAAAAAAATGGGATCAGACTAAGAAAAAAAAATCCAATATTTAAAAACTAAATTTTGACCTTAAATAAAATATTCTTTTGTTTTTCTTGTTATACACCCATTGCATGGCTACACTCGGGTCCTAATCTGGATCATGAGTTGGTTTGTCGTGTGGTGGGTTCGGCAATGCGCTGTATCAGAGCGTGCTCCTAACCTCCTCCTCCTCCTCCTTTTGTTGGACAGTCTGTATTAAAATTGATTAAAGCATCAGAATTAAAAGCTTTTAAAAACAACTAAACATTTCAATTAAGGTCAAAATTGAAATCCATGTTTTTGTACACCACTCTATACTTTCACTTGTATCAAATGAGTTTGAATTGTGAAATTGCAACGACAAATTTAGAACACATGGAGGGTGCACAGCAAATGCGATTTTTCCTCTCTCTCTCGCCGCTATAAATGTAACGTTCTTTCTTAGCCAAATATGTACCTTACCTATGTGTGTGTAAAGAATGCTGATGAGATATGAAACATAACCAGTAGTTAATGTGCATGCTGCTAATTGAATAGTGAATAAGCTACTCTTCTGGGTTCATGTATTTGTAAACCATACTCTGAAGGAGTCTGTGCCTCACCAGCCATGAACATCACCGCACGTCAGTGCTTCACTACTGGCAGCAGAAATCATCAACATACAGTCTGCTGGTGCCAGTGGATAGGACCATGTCTGTGCACCTGCATTACAGACGCTCGTCAAGCGAATATTTTCACTTTGTGACTATCTATGCAATGGATGTCGTTGCAACATGAAAAAATCTTTCGAAATGCATGCTTGTTTAAAGCTTAACAGCAACGTGCTTGCACAGACTGGTTTATTGGGTTGAAACATTTGATCTTGCTGACTATGCTCATTAGGCCACTTAATTTGTTTGATCATTGATAGTCAAGCTGTGTTTAACGGCATTATGAACTGTGAGTGTATTTTATTGACTGAAACATAACTGGCATTGAAATATGTGTAGGCCAGCATTTGTGGTCTTGCAACAGAAAAAAAACTAAAATGGTACTAATATTATGTAAAAAAGCCAGAACTAAATAAAATAAAAACTAAACTTTTAAACACAGAACTAAATAAAAATAAAAAAATTGTTGACTCCACTGAAAACTAGAATGAAATAAAAATAAAAATGTATTTTATAAAATAAAGTAAAAACTAAAACTACAATTAATATCAGAAATGAAATATCACTGCAGCACATCACAGTATAGAAAATCACATGGGCCATCACAGAGTTATAGATGATGTGAAGGATATCACTCCCCACATTAAAGGAACACAGTCTCAGGAAAAAAAGAGCCTGCTGTGACCTTTCTTATATAGTTCCTCTGTGTTCAGAGACCAGTCCAACCTATCATTAACGTGGACTCCCAAGTACTTGTAAGAGTGGACCACCTCCACATCCACTCCCTGAATAGCGATCAGACACAGAAGCTCCCCAGTGCAGCAAAAGTCAACAACCAGTTCCCTGGTTTTGCCGATGTCAAGATGCAGACATTTCTCCCTACACCAAGAAACAAACACCTTTGAACCTGACTCCAATAATCTGTTTTGTCCCCTTTATCAATACACCTCATAAGTGAAGAGTCATCCAAGGATTTCTGCAGTTGACCACACCTGGTGTTATATTTATAATATGAGGTGTACAGACTGAAGAGACAAGGAGACAGCACTGTTCCTTGTGGTGTTCTAGTGTTGCTCACATCCATACCAGAAGCACAGTCCCTGAGTCTCACAAACTGCAGCCTGCCCATCACCTAGGACACCGTAGGCTCATCCACCTGCATATCTCAGAGTTTACTCCTTAACACTGATGGCTGGATGGTATTGAAGGTGCTGGAGAAATCATAAAAACATAAACCTCACAGTACTATAAGTTTTGTCCAGGTGAGAATAGGCCTCCTCCACTCCAGTCTTTTTCCGATAGACAAACTGCAGTGGGTCCAAGTGGTCTACCACAAGAGGTCTCATATACTCTAGGGTCAGTCTCTCTAAGATCTTTATGATGTGAGACGTAAGTGCCACTGCTTTGTAGTCATTAGGTGAAGAGGCACCTGCCTTCTTTGGAACAGGAAAAATGCAAGATGTTGTCCAAAGTCTTTGTTCTAGACCACACTGGGTCCCTGCTCAAATAAGATGAAATCCATCCAGCAATAAAACAGTGTCAGGTATATCAGGTTTAAGCCATCTCTCTGTAAAAAACAAAATGCCACTCTATTTATATGCTTCATAATCCATATAAGTACTGACAGTTCATCCATCTTATTTGACAGCAATTGAACATTTCCCATTACAATAAATTGTAGACCAGTTCTAAAACCTTTCCACTTTGCTTGTACTCCTGCGCCTGCATGTTACTTTCTCCAACTGTGGACAAACAGATCCAGTGGTAAAGTGCAGCTGAGCTTCATAGGCGCTCACGATCGCAATTCAAGTAGCCCGATTTACAGGAATATTTAATACGCCCTGCTTTCATTTTCTCTGTATCTTTTACAGTTTCAGGTGTTGCAGACATAAGCCTTTGGGTCTTCTTCTTGACTCCATCTAAGTTCGCTGCCCATTTGTAATGCAGTTTTGACAAGCCGATGATTGGGTTTGCATGTGTAACAGGGCCGCCTACAATGTACTTTTCTTTAATGGGGTTATCTTATGAGGCTGCCTACTGAGACTGTTTTGTCCCCTCGGGATGCTATCGAAAAGGAGGGTGTGTCTGTTTTGTCCTGGAGTACTCATAACGGCATGTAGGAGGTGTGAACAAACTGGCAATAAACTCGGAGTGCTCTCCATACCAGCCAACTCTGCATCATTACATCAGTTATGGCCAACTCACGGAAAGCTCGGTTACACGTCCATTGCAGTTTGTCTGTAAATTTAAAACCCATTTTAAATCCATTTATCCGATTTCCAGTAGTTACTAACAGTGACAAGCATGAAGCCAGATCAGTTCTACTTTTAAATAAGACTAGTAACTAGCAAATAATTTCAGATAAAAAAACACTGAGAAATACAGAGCTGTAAAAAGGCTGCTTTTTCCACAGCACCCAGAAGTAAATAACACTTCTGCATTATGCCTGTTTTTGACAGGATAGACACTAGTATCCTGTGACCCTGCACATGATAAATGGTTTAGAAAATGGATGATTCATTTATTATTACTAGATCCCAGCTCACAACATGACAGAATGTATAAGTTAAAACAAGAGAAACTGGAGTTTGAGAGATGGGTTTTTTGATAAGTAGTCTGAAACCCAGTATACTGGACTGAGCAATTGTGAAAAGTGTTTATTATGATTCTTTTAAATAAGAATGATTATATAAAAGCAAGCTTTATTTAATATTTTATGTAGCATTTTATAAAATTTCTGCAATTGACTGGTGCATTATCTTTCATGTCTAGCGCCCACCCCTGCTAGGATGAGCTCCAACTCCCCAGAACCCTTAATTGTATTCAGGGGGTTTGTTTTTGCATTGCACTAAAATTTTACAAAAGCAAGTAACATCAATTGCCCCTATAAAATACTTTTGAAACCGTAATGATTAATGTTTTAATTGCAATCTATCTATCTATTGTAAAAGAGGACAAATACAAGATAAAGATTTGTGGCGACCGTGTATATTGTATATAAAAAAGTAATAAATGCTTTTCAGTGAAAGAACATCTCTGTAGATATAAGTCTGAGATTAGACTGTCCAAGATATTGTCAATTCTGGTTAAATGTAGATCAGGCAAGAAGGTGGACGGACCCCAGAAGTAATGTCAGAGGTGGTAAAGTTGTATTTCCGGCCAGTCTGTAGAGGAAGGAAAAAAGAGGAGTGTGTACACAGCTCCAGCCTGTTGATCAACGAGGAATTACCACCACCAGATCCTTTAAGCTGCCCCCAATGCACAAGTGTGTGAGTCTATCTATCTATCTATCTATCTATCTATCTATCTATCTATCTATCTATCTATCTATCTATCTATCTATCTATCTATCTATCTATCTATCTATCTATCTATCTATCTATCTATCTATCTATCTATCTATCTATCTATCTATCTATCATAATGGCAAGGAAAAGGAAATTAATAAAAGAAGACAGACAGACTATTGTAATCCTTAAAGTTGTAGGTCTTTACTTGAAAGAAATTTTAAAGAAAGACAAGACCGAAAGCCACAGCAACATCAGAAGAAAAGTTTCTGAGTGTATAAGAGTAAATAAGGGGTATAAGGAAAAAGAAAATAAACTGCCTGCCTCTTAGGCTAGGACACCCTGAATTAATTTGTATCAGCATATTTTGGGTTACAAAATGAGATCATACAGTATATAACATTTAACTTTGTGCTTTGTTCTGTGATAAGTTTACAGAAGACTTTTAATATGTTTAACTAGTTTGAGACTTTACATAATACTTACTTCAGTGGTGTGTTTCTGGAGTATTATATTTATCAAAAGCTGAATGGTGAAAATTAAAAAATATTGAAATGTGTTATGCAAATGAACCTAACATACAACGATGAATAAGACTTTTCTTCTTTTATTATTTTCAGCAACAGAGAGTCAATAGCTTGCAGTTTCAGAAAATGGATGGGATTTTTTTGCTAATGGAGTATCCATGAAGTTGTGGGATTGAGAGAGGATTTTGTTCCAACCAAATTTTTTTAAGAGATAGCACAGAGATTTTACTAGCTACATAATAAACTGTGCAGCCACTATGAAAATGTCTCACCACTTCAGTTGTTCAAATTATTCTAATTAGTAAAAACAGTACATTGAAAGTCTTTTATCTTATATCTCTTGTTTTTCTGTTTTTTTCAGTCTTCACTATTTTGTCCTTCTAGAAGAAATGATTTGGGTGGCTTGGTGGCACAGTGGTGGTACTGCTGCCTTGAAGTCAGGGTTTGCGTCCTGGGTCCTCTGTGTGTGGAGTTTGTATGTTCTCTCCATGTCTGCATGGGCCCAAAGACATGCAGGTTAGGTGGATTGCCAATACTAAATTGGCCCTACTGTGTGTATGTGTGTGTGTGTGTGTTCACCCTGTGATGAACTGACGCCCTGTCCAGGGTTTGTTTCTGCCTTGCACCCTATGCTAGCTGGTATAGGCTTGGGCACCCCCCACAATACATTCCAGGCCTAAGCTGGTTAGAATATGACTGACTGACTGGCAAGAATGATTTCCTATAGGCCTGTACGTATGGCATTTTTTCAGGACTAAGCTGTTTTGTTTCTTTGATTAGAGGCAACCCCCACTTGCTTCTGCTTGAACAGTGAAACTGATAAGTAGTTAAATATCCTTCTCTGGCTTGTTGTAAATTATCCTCTTTAAGTTCCACTTACTGTATTTCTCACTAGGAAGCTTTATACCCAAGACCAAATTAATATGAATGGCATGTGATCACACACATCTCCAGTCAGCGGGAGGCATGCTGCTGCTGCAAATCACTCTTTAATACATACAATACAATACATTGCCTCGATTTTTACATTTTTTAAAATATTTTCTACTTGTGGAGCTTCTATTTTCAGTGGAAGTGGCTCCCTAGAACCCTCTATGGAAGAGCTGGCACTGGTTTAATATAACATAACACAACATTCACAGAATCCAGTACTGGGTTGTGGAGACTAAAGTCTATCCTGGTAGCATCAGAGGCAAGGCAGAAACCAGCCCCAAACAGAAAAACAGTCCCTCATAGTGACAAGTCACATCCACTGCCGCACTCGCACTCAGACAGGGCCAGTTTAGAGCCCCCTCATAAGCTAACCTACATGTCTTTGTCGATATGGGATGATACTAGATTTCCTGAAGGAAAACCAACTCCAATACAAAGCAAACATACAAACAACACACTCACAATTAAGCCTAGGAAGGTTGGCATGTAAGCACTAACCAATGTGCCATCTATACCACTCTTTTATGAACACAATTCATAATCTTGTTACTAAGTAAGAGTAAAGCGTTATTATTGAGTGCAGTGTAAAACAGTCGACCAAAGGAAGAGCCTCTCACTCACCTTTCTAAAGAAATTGTGATAGGGCTGGAAAAGTGAACAAACTCATAAAACAACTCAGGTTCAGCTACATTCATTCAGCAACTCATTTCAGCAGGTATGATGTTCTTCTCTGAAGAAACTGTTCACTATCTGGTGTGGCGGATGGCTGGAGCCCTGAGCACACCCTGAGCATGGAAAGTCCGGGGAAGAGGGTATTTCCAGGACAGTTTCTCCCCGGACTGACAGAGGGCAGCCCCCTTGGCTTGCAGCGGGGCCACGGGTCATGAGCACAGATGCTCAACCCACTTGGGGCCCGTGGCTACTGCCAGGAGGCACATGGACATTTGCCAGGGTCCTATTTTGCCACACTTCTGCCACACGTGAAAGTGAGGCCGGAAGAGTCTCGTTGGCCACCTGGAGCCCTTCTGGGTGCCCTATAAAAAGGGGCCTGTATTATCGTAGTATTTCCCTCTACTTACCCTTTACCTGTTTTCTCAAGGGTAAGTGTTCTCGTCAAGTTCATTATCGGGTTGGTCTACTGTTGCACTTTAAGATGAACACACACATGCATAGATATATGCATACACACAGACCCTCACCACAACAGTGCCCCATGAATGACACACACGCTAATTAACCTTTAGCACTTTAAACCACACAAGTGCTTTAGGAATAACACAGCCTGTCACTCAGCACTTCAAGAGACTTACTTATTATCGGCACGAACAACATACGATGTTTTAATGATATCCATCCATCCATTTTCCAACCCGCTGAATCCGAACACAGGGTCACGGGGGTCTGCTGGAGCCAATCCCAGCCAACACAGGGCACAAGGCAGGGAACCAATCCCGGGCAGGGTGCCAACCCACCGCAGGACACACACAAACACACCCACACACCAAGCACACACTACGGCCAATTTAGAATCACCAATCCACCTAACCTGCATGTCTTTGGACTGTGGGAGGAAACCGGAGCGCCCGGAGGAAACCCACGCAGACACGGGGAGAACATGCAAACTCCATGCAGGGTGGACCCGGGAAACGAACCCAGGTCTCCTAACTGCGAGGCAGCAGCGCTACCACTGCGCCACCGTGCCGCCTGTTTTAATGATATCTCATACCTAAATATTACTTTTGGTCTACAAGAATACATTTAAACATACAAAGACTCGGCACTCTTGACTATAGGCCATTTATCAGCCATTAATACCTTCTTCATGTACTGTTCCCTACTATTGAGTGGAGCTCTCACTCGCAGCCTTAATAAACCTCGCAGCACAGAGGTAATGGCAAATCTCTGGCTGCACCAGGTGCTCAAAGAAATCTACCTTATTACTTCAATCACTCTATAGACATTAAGACAAAGCATAGAAAGTTAAAAGCAGCATGGTATTTATTATAGGAATAATAATAATACCACTGGAACAAAGAATAATAGAAAATAGGTACTGATAGGTAGTCTGGATATGTATATAGTCTTTAGAAAAAGCTTACTAAAAAATAGTCGAGATGACAAAGATGAATGTCCTAGGGCGGCGTTTGATTTAGCAATCGATGTTCATGAAAATGCTGTTAACTGACGATCAGATAAAAACTGGTCATACATGTCTTTGTTTTCTTCTCTGACGTCGCTCTTCTGTCGTCGCTGTTTCTCTTCTTCTGACGTTGCTTTCAAATGAGGCATATTTATTATAAAGTTTCATGCCGTGGTTTCACAACACATGAATGTTGCATGCACCTGATTGGCTGGCTGGCAATATGATGGATACATTTTGCTCAAACTCTTTAATTTATCATTTCCCAGACTGTGAACCAAATTATTGTCCCAGATGTCTATCCATAAAGTAATCAATATCCTGAGGCATCAGCTCAGTCTTCCTTTCCCAGGCTGTAAAACCATTTTAGCACTATGCTGTGAACAACTGTTATAAAAGTGAGGTGTAAGGGAAGAGGATATGCCTTTTTATTATAATGCCTATACAAGTGTCTTACATCTGAATTCATCTTGTTGGGATTGAGCAAAATATAATAATAAAAATATACAGAATAATTTGTAGATTTTATATACCATAACAGGGCCAATCCTCACCATTCATGGGCCAGAGTTGGGAGGAAGAGGACAAAGCCTGAGGAGGAGTGGAGGCGGATGGACTGGTGGCAGAGAAGGGACTGTATTGTGCCTTGGTGCTGGTCCACAAGGTGCCCAGAACTGTAAATAAACCGTGTGCTGGGTGATAAGTCTGTCTCCTGCCTGTCTGTGTCGGGGTTAGGGCAGCTGTACGCACCCAGGCTTCACACTGAATATTAGTAACAGTTTAGATATTGGATATCATGTAGTGCGAAGATTATTGAATAAATGAAAATGTCTGTAGCTTTCAACAACTTTATAAAATTCAATAACCCAGGTAATATTTGTTCAATATACATTTGTCATCAGTAAGGGGAACTCCTGAGCTCATCTAAAACATGTAATGAAACAATGGAAGCCCATTTGTATTAAAAAGCTGATGCATTTACATAAAATAAATGCTCAAAGGGGCATTATTTTGTCTTGAGATCTTTCTTGTTTCAGTTTGGATATAACTTAACCAAACCAATGGTTACCTTTTGCTTGTCTATTAGTGTGATCCTGGCCCCCTGTCTGCATTGATGTTCAGCCGTGAACATTGCAGAAAACCCATCAGCCAACACAACAGCCACAGCTTGGGGGGGGATGGGGGGGGGGGGTTGGGGGCTGGCAGCAAATCAATAAGCTAATAAAAAAGGCAGGCTCAGGTATGAGACACATTGTGGACTCCCTGGAGGTCATAGTAAAGGAGAGAGTTAAAAGAAAACTGAGTGCCATTATGGACAATACTGCACACATCCTCCCTCTGACACTCTAATACTGAATACTTTCAGCCAACAAATTATTCAGCAGAAGTGTGTCAAGAAACTACTGGGGCTCCTTTATACCAACAGAAATATGCCTGTATAGTGCCTCACTATGACTGTGACAGCATTTAAATGTCTAAGGATACAAAGGTGGCATAGACCTTTTATCTTCTCTTCTGCTCCTGGGTCTTGCTGAATGATTAAGTAGATGGAAGCTCTATGTGAAAATGGTCATCATTTTCTGTCCCTGCACAGATGTCTTCACAAACTCCAGACCTCTGTCAACCTCTTTAAATGCACTTAAACTGCATATTATACAGTACTTGCTTGTATTAATAATTATTGGGTAAAATGTACAGCTAGAGTAGAGATCAACAGTCTTATTAGTCAGTCCATTATCTTTTGCACAGCTTGTTGTGTTAATGTCATCTGTCCATCGCTAAACTGGGATGATTGATTCCATTTAGGTAAACAAATGCATCCTTAAGTCACTTCTTAAGAACTGCAGTCTTTAAAGGTGCTTAGGCCCTCAAAGTCACTTCAGGCTTTATGCAAAGCAACATGAACAGACACCATTACCTAACACTGCACTACAAGAAAGTTGTAATAGAATTAATGAATGAAATAATTTAGTAGAAATACATTAAAACAGCTTAACCCTCTCTGTGCCTGCATCATACAATAAGAATCCCTCATGCATCCCTCATGCATTAGTAAGGGGTGAATTGTCCACTTACCTACACCTTAAGACAACAGTTTTTTATCCTTCTCTTGAACCACACAGGTTACCGTGAACAAGTATCTCCCATCAGGCAAATCCTCGCCAAAGCTCTGCTGCCAATTCAAATCTCATTCAATGGTTGCCATTTCTGGAAAACACACAAAGGCATTCTTCCAGAGTTGTCCCTGGCAGCTCCAACTGTCCTGTCAAGTTTTGAGCCTGTGGTACATATAGGAGCAGACAACCCAGAGTTGGCCTAATATTATAAACTGGGAGGTTGTGCATAGGGCACTATGTGTCCCTGCTGCCAAATGGCACCCTTGGAATAACTACTTTCAGAATTATTTTTTTTATAATGTTAGCATCCCATCCAGGCAAGTACTCACAGATTATAATTGATCTTACAAAGTCTAAGTTTATGACATAAATACTTATACCGCACCTTTAAATGATGCATTATATAGGTGTTCAAAAGCTATAAAAAGAGATTTAAATGTATCTATAAAGGCATATTGCTTTTTACTTTTGCAGTCTTGGTATACATTTCTTTATATATTTATTTGTATGTTCATTTAGTCATTTATTGTTTATTTTGATATATATGTATAGACTTGGGTGGAGTGGTAGCACAGAAAACAGTGCTGCTTCTTTATCGATCCAAGGTTCAGATCTCATGCACAGATGTTGCCTGGGCACAGTTTGCATGTTTTCCTTATGTGTGGTGGGTTTTATAATGATATGAAATGATATATGATTATTATAGACATTTATTCTATAAATGAATGCAGAACGGATATTCTGTTTCGCTACATTATAAATATAACAAATGTATTTTAAGAAAATCTTGTAATAAAAAAACACTTCTATCCACCCACTTGGTAACACTCACAGTGGCCTTGTATTTTCAATAACTGCCTTATTCTGAGATTGTTAGACAAGTAGTAATATACTCTGAGTGTAGCTACTTATATGAATATATGATTTTGTAAAGTTCAGGATGATTCTGGCACAGTGTTCACTTATTGAAGTGATAAAACTTAAATCTTTGCAGATTTTCTCATGCTGCATCATTTTAAATAAACAAGCTGACAATTCCCAAGCCATCTGTTTTAATATGCTCACTGTTGTGCTTCATCTTCTCTTTGGAGGCTGAGATGATGCATATACAGAGTGTGGACTGCCGTGACACAGTGAAGATTTTATTTTTCAGTAAAAAAATTGAATTTATACTGATTGAGAGAAGCAGGCCCCCAGAATGTAAAAAAGAGTAATGGGAACCTTTCCTTAGCCAGGCTGTCAGTGGCACATATGAGAAAACAAAGATCATGAACCTTATTGGTTCCTAGGGGTTAAGTGCAAATTCTGAGGATTCAAAATATGTTTTTCCACCTCAGAGAATGGACAAATCCAAACAGCACTTCCAATTACTACTCCAGATGTGGTCTCAAAAGTGCACTGTAAAATATACAGTAGATGTAGTCTCTTAATATTCAGGGGAGCTCAAAAGTAGGTATACAGTTGTGAGTATGTGAAACATAAAGTTTATTTTTGTAATATTATTTATTTATTAATTATTGTTGTCACAAAAATAACGAGAAGACATCAGAGAAAAGCCAAGCAAAATGACACCTTTTATTGGCTAACTAGAAAGATTACAATATGCAAGCTTTCGAGGCAACTCAGGCCCCTTCTTCAGGCAAGATGTAATCCTTACATCTTGCCTGAAGAAGGGGCCTGAGTTGCCTCGAAAGCTTGCATATTGTAATCTTTCTAGTTAGCCAATAAAAGGTGTCATTTTGCTTGGCTTTTCTCTACATTCATAATGGCTAACACGGTACAGCACCCTAGTACTAGAGAAGACATCAGAAAGGTTTCGGGAAGCCACCCATATATTGTGCCCTGGCTGCAAAATGGGTTTGGTTAATGAGTTGTGTTCACGTTCAAGTCCAAAACAGAACTGATTTTAAGGCTGTAAAGATGGCGGCTTTAAAGGCTGAGACAGGAAGTGACATCATTGGGACCAGAACCAGAAGTGACATTATCAGTGGCACCAGAAACAGAAGTGATGTTGTTGAGACCAGAAGTGACGCCATCAATAGATGTGGCTGAGTGCAAAGGAACAGTTTCTGGATATCGGGTAGCATAGTCCACGAGAACTAATATATTTATGTCCTCGGACTGAGGGCTCTAGGTGTCCTACTATATCGACCCCGGTTCTTTCAAAGGGGACATCAATCAAGGTAAGGGGAATGAAAGGAGTTTGGTCCCTCCTAGGAATTTGCCGGAATTGACATTCTGGACAAGAGATGCAAAAAAGGCGAACCTCCTCATTAATTCCCAGGCAATAAAATCAGAGCGTAATACGCTGTAAAGTTTTTTCGGTGCCCAAATGGCCTCCTAGGAGGTGGGGGTGCGCCAATTGACAGACCTGTCGCCGGTAGGTTCATTGAATTAACAACAGCTTCCACGCCTCCCCCTCGTGCTCCACTATCCGATACAATAGGTCATTTTCTATCACAAAGTGAAGACCATGTGACATGAGCTGATGAGTGTGTTGGCCATTGACTAGTATGACTGCGTTTTTTGCAAATTTTACGGATTCGTCATTCCACTGCTCCCTTTTGAAAGAAGCCAGTGTTTCTCTAAACTGGAATTGTATCTTGGAGAGAAGGTCTGGTCTGACCTCAAGGGGTGGGGTTTCTTCCAGATTCATCGAGGCACTTGTTGATGGTGTTTCTGCCGGCGACGGACAAGGAAACACCCCATCCCCTTCCTGATTTTCCATATCTCTCTCCGCTGGCTGATTACACGGTGTGGAGTCAGCTTGAGACGGGTCATTCCTGTCTATGATTAGGCCTAAATTATGCTTGGGAGTAGACAGTACTAAACTGCAGTTTTTGTTAGACCAGTCCCACCCCAGTATCACTGGAAAAAGTGGATTTGGGAGGACTGCCATGGGAAATTTTTTCAGCAATCCTTCGTGGCTGATGAAACATAAGGCGGTTTTGTATTATCGGACTTCTCCGTGTATACAGGTTACACTGGGCTTTACATTCGCCCAATGTCATGGTAGTACATATCGGCGATCAACAATGGAAATGTTGCTGCTGGAATCAAAGAGTGCTGCAGTTTTAAATCCATTTAAAACTACTCCTGTATGTGATATCATCAGGGGGTTTGTAAGTGCACACAACCCTACCTTCTCTCTCCACCTGTATTCCTCCTCATTCCCGAGTAAGTTGTGCGCCCGTGGATCTGGGGACTTTGGAACAGGCTCCAGCTTGTAAGAGAGAGGCAGATATTGTGGGACATAATCCCCATGGCGTCTGCGAAAGGACCGTTCTGCTCTCCCAGATTGCAAGGCAATCCTATATAATTCGATGAGCTCTTTGAGCTCAGCCATGTTTTGGAAGGCTCTTTATTAATAGAATACAGGCTACTTGTTGTGCATTTGTATTGTGGTACATTGAAATGGCCTTAACCATAGTCCCACTTTCTTCCAGGGAGCAAAAGTCTACTCCTGGGTTGGCCACTCTGGGTCGAATAGCCAGTTTTTTTAAATTTTTCACCTGCTGGTTTGGGGATGCCCCACATTTAGCTAGGGTCTTTACCCTAGTGGGGGGAATAGCTCACTCCTCCTAGAGAGCATAATAAGCTCCCTTCGCTTCCCCCATAGAGAACAGCCCACTCCTGTGCATCTCTTCCATGCCCTTCCTTTGTTTCTGTGATAGCTTGGTTATGTGTATTGGGAGTGGAGCCTGCACCGGGTCTTTCCGAACCACGGGACGAACCCCCCCACTCGAAAATTCGGCCCCAGTATTCTCCTACCTGGTTATACTTCAGGTCCTGTCCCTGTTTCTTCCTTGTTTCTTCCATCCTGCCGACTACACCACTGTCACAAGAATAACGAGAAGACATCAAAAATGTTTGGGGCAGCCACCCGTATATTGTGCCCTGGCTGCAAAATGGGTTTATTGATGTGTTGTGTTTAGTGTTCAAGTCCAAAACAGAACTGATTTTAAGGCTGTAAAGATGGCAGCTTTAAAGGCCAAGACAGGAAATGACGTCATCGGGAACAAAAGCAGAAGTGATATCAGCCAGACCGAAACTGACATCATCAATGGCCCTGGAACCAGAAGTGACATCATAAGTGGCACCGGAAAAATGAAAGTTATGTCGTTGGGACCGGAAGTGACATCATCAATTGGGCTGGAACTGAGCGGGATTTTCCGTGGATGGTCTGCAGAGGATTGAGAGAGAAAGTCAGTGCACCTCGCCACCCTCAGGTCTGGCATGGAACTATTATTATTCAGGCCCTTTAGCTGCCTCCCAATCACACGTGTGTGACATTGTATTATTTGTCTTCATAATCTTACTATTATTAAAGTGTTCTGGAGTGTAGCAATTGCAACCTGCATGTCTTTGTCCATGTGAACAACTCTAAAACTGCTTTTGCCCACCCCTGTATATTTAAGTTTATTACAATAGAACCTAACATTTTATTTGCATATTTAATTCCTTCTACACATTGCCTACACAATAGCAACAATGTTTCAGTGTAAAGCATTCAGTCCTTTTCAGAGTGTCCCCTTTCTTATATATATTATTAACGTTTCTTTTGCATACTTGTAGAATTTTGCTCTTTTGTACAATAAACTTCATTTTCCAACTCTTCATACAGTTTTGAAGATTTTTCTTGTGTTTTTGAACTATTTTTGCTACCTGCTCAGTATCTGCATTCCTTTCATTTTTAGCATCATCTAGCAATTTTACAAGTTTCAGTGTAATAATATGAATTTGAAAGAGTAATGGTCTAAGATGTGACACTTGAGGGACTCAGCTGTTGACCTCACTCCACGATGGATATTCACCTTCTGTTTGTACTCTTTGTCTCTAGCCAATGAACCAAGCTGTAATTCTGTTTTATAAGTTACTTCTGATGCCAAGGGTTCTAGTTTAATTAATTTAATTAATTCAGTGTATTACTGCACTTTTTCAAGGAAATGATCAAAACCAGATACAAGATGTTTTGGGTTTTTACTCATAACATATATTATTTAACTATTATTTAACTATACTCACATTAATCAGTCCTTGGGGCATTTAAGTTCTAACCATAAAAAGTAGCTTTCAAGGTTGTGAACTTAAAGTTAGACTACAGGTAAAACAAACCGTCAGTCAATGATCACTGTTTACCTTCTTTGACTGTGTTAAGAATACATGGACTTAAGACTGTTTTGTTTAAGTGAGACACAGTTAAGCAGCTTCTTTCTTTGGGGAAAATAGCAAAGATAGCCATTAGGCAAATTGGGACCTGTGACATGGGTATCAAGAAATCCAAATGAAAACATCAATAAACAACATTTATTTATATCGAACATTTATATACTGTACATGAAAGTAGCTCCAATTGCTTTACAATAAAATCAGCAACATTTATTTTTATAGCACATTTTCACATGCAGAATGTAGTTCAAAGTGCTTTACAAGATGTCAAAGAAATAGTTACATGAAAAGAAAAACAAATTAGACAAGAGTAATAATGAACCTCTCTATTATATTAAAAACGTTTTCCGTTGTGTCCGTGTTATTCAGCCTTGACCACTTCCCTCTGCACCGCTCGCCCAATCATTACTCTTACTGTGCACATCCTCTCTCCATAGCACCCCATGACACTCTCAATGCAGTCCCTTATAATAGCAAGGCAGAAACACAAATTATTTAATCAAGAACATTGAATTTTAGATCGTGATAGAAAGAAAGCGTCAGGAGCTAATAATTAACATTGAAAAAAGAAAATGAACAAAAAAGAGCTGCATTTAATAAAAATCAAGAACAGAGAATTGTCCAATAACTGAAAAAGAGAAAAATATCCTGAACAATATGCGAACAGAAATGCAAAAAAGTAACATTTATGGAATGTAAGTTAGAGGATAATTCATAATATTGTTTTTGATGATAATGTCATCCATCCATCCATCCATTTTCCAACCCGCTGAATCCGAACACAGGGTCACGGGGGTCTGCTGGAGCCAATCCCAGCCAACACAGGGCACAAGGCAGGAACCAATCCCGGGCAGGGTGCCAACCCACTGCAGGACACACACAAACACACCCACACACCAAGCATACACTAGGGCCAAGTTAGAATCGCCAATCCACCTAACGTGCATGTCTTTGGAATGTGGGAGGAAACCAGAGCACCCGGAGAAAACCCACGCGGACACGGGGAGAACATGCAAACTCCACACAGGGAGGACCCGGGAAGCGAACCCAGGTCCCCAGGTGTCCCAACTGCGAGGCAGCAGCACTACCCACTGTGCCACCGTGCCGCTAATGATAATGTAATTTAATTTTTTATTTACTTTTAATTATGTTTTATTATGAATACTTTTCTACTTCTACTTTTACTTTTTACTATGTTTTATTATTCATTGGTATTTAAAATAGACAGTTGTAGTGAAATACTCAAGCAACTGATTTTCTATCTATAACATCTAAGGACCAAACCGTCTTCCTCCTGCGTCCCGCATACTCTTCTGTATACCATCACTTTAAATACAATCACTTTCTCTGACAGAGGAGCACCTCGACGCCCTTTGAGCGGCTCAGCCAAGAGATAGTGGGCATACGAGCTTACATAACAAAGATATGTAATTAGTAGAAGGTAGAATCTAATATATAATGTTGTATTGTCATATGGTAAGTCTCTAAAGATGAGTGTGATGATAAGGTCAGATGGATGGGAGGATAAAAAAAGCAAACAAATAAAAAAAAACTCCATTTAAGCTGGAGAGGAAAAAAACAAAATCTGCAAGTGTTCTAAGAATAAAAAAAAATAACCCAGCACCCACTGGGCATTTGCCCTAACAATAATGTTCTTGGATCGTTCCTCATTGTTTCCAGGCTTTATCCCAGAGGATTCAACGCAATAATAAAGATTAAATAGAATAAAAAAAGAAAGGCAAAAACTAAAGAACAGTCACTTATAAAAGGTTATTAAAGACAGTAGAAACAAATGGTCATATAGCAGAGGAGTGGGAAACTAAAAAAACTCTTGGGGTTCCACGGCCAAAAGACCACCCATCCCCTTCTTAGCATTGCATAGTATATAAGTGTGTCATCTTCATGAGGGGACTCTTGTGTAGCTTTCTTTATCTTTACGGCATTCCAGGCAGTTGCAATGGATTTTGACTAGGGGAGATCATCAAGTACCAGAAAAAGAAAAGTCAAGAAAAAGAATTCTATGCTAGTATTTTTTTAAATTATTTTTATTACAGACATTTTAGGAATATTTTTCAATGTTTAGACAGTCATGTATATGTTATGTATAATGACCACAACAATATCATTGGTCACATGGTACATAGCAACCATACAGCGTGGTAACCTAACTCACAAATGGCAGTGCCCATGAAAATCAAGCATCCAAAAAACAGTGACAAACACCAAATAGATATAAAAAATTCTCAAAAACATAAATACAAGTTTAAAAACTTAAATAAAAAGAATCAATCAAAATAAATATTTTCTTGACACATTTATTCCTAGGTTTTAATCATTTTTAGTGTGTAAGCTCTTAAACATGACTTTAGGATGTGGATCAACCCCATTACAAGACACCAATAGCATTAAGGGTGCAAGTGGAGGTTGCATGGTGTGCAATTAATTGAAAGTTTCCCTTCCATATACTGTGCAAACAGTTTTGTTCCTGGGTTTGTAGCCCATTTTCATAATATATTTGAAATTGAACACCTTCCTGGGTTAGCACCTGTGTTGAAAAATGTTACTGTACAACACATCTTGGAGTGCTAATAGGAAAGCAAGCAGAGATACAGATTTGCAAATGTGTAACTTTATATTTATATATTTCCACCAAAGCATTTCTCTCTGCAGACTGGCAAGGCAAGTGAACATTGCATTTCCATTCATCACATTAGGTCGAAGTGGGCTAGTGTAAATATATGTGGATGTTACAAATAATTATTAAGGCTGATGATAAATCAGAAATAATGCTGAAAATAAGCAAGCAGTGAATTTATGTGGTTATTTTTCCAGAAAGATCAAACATTATGAAGACTTAAATAAAGCATTCACATCACACATCATTTGTATGAGTTCTTACATGTGGCATTTTGAATAAAACATGAGTCCTTTGATATCATAATAAGTGATGTCCAGGGCCACTGCACCTTTTCCTCATTAAGACTGGCTGGGCAGAGGTTTAGTCTCGGAATAATACTTGCAGTTAACATTTGGCAGGTAACAATATGTCTTTTACACATTGTTTAATATTCTTTCTTACTTTCTTTCTTTTTTTATGTTTTAAGGATGTTAATGTCACAGGTGTCTGGTCACACTTATAGGTAATCTAACTTTGACACCATTAAAATATCCGACTACGCCACCCAGTTTTATTAAGAGACTGGGAACTCCTGAAATTTACCAATAATAGCACACAGGTTTCTTTAAATTGGGCGGTGAGTATACACACAATGAAAGACACAACAGTAATTTAGAAAAAAGCAACAGTAAGTTCTATTACACAAAACAATATAAGGTACATTAAAAAGATGAATGAACATAACAAAAACTAAACATATCAGGAATCAATTTCCCTTTTTTTAAAAAGGAAAATACACAGTCCACCCTCTAAAAGTCCATTAAAAACAAGAATTGGAGGATACAACCTTTAGTGGTGCAGAGTCCAGTTTGCGCACTGTGTTACCCCAACACTTAATTGTTCAACTGTCCATGGATGCACTGTGTTTCCCGGACACTCGTTCCCCTACAGAAGTTGTGTCAAATTGTTGAATCCCTGTCAGCGTCTCTTCGTTGTTCCTTTTTCTTTCACTCTGGGCTCCTTGTGTGGCTGGGACCTAGGCACTCCTCATTTCTCGTCTGTCAGCTTCGCTTGGTCCTTTCATGCGGATTCCCTCTCTCGCTGAACCCACATCCGGCGTCTCTTTGTGGAACTGTCTCTTCCTCCCTGGAAGTGTTGCCGTCCTTGTGCCTCACGTCGTGCCAGCCAGGTACCTTTGTCTGCCTGCAAGCCCCTGTGCTCTGTCCGAGTGCCTTGGCAGCGTTTTCTGTGGACTGTCCCTCCTGCCTTCTGCTGCCCAGGAGTTTATATTTACTTCAGTCCCTGCTGTTGTCAGTCCTGGACAAACAGTTTAATCAATGGCACATCTAAATTGCCTGGGTTTAACAATTAAGGAAAACACAAGTTAACAAAATGTATGGTTACCAAACATTAATAAGTACAGATATGCTGATTAGAAACCAATATTTCCAAGCCAGGTAAATACAGACATCCTCCAAGGCCAGACTTCAAAGCGGCGACTCCTTTGCAAGACAGTAAAGACTTACACAAACAATCCTGACACAATCAGTAACTGGATTATCCAGGATCCTCCAAGGAAGCAGCAGTTCTGTTATCACACGTGGTATTGTTTGTAAATCTCAACCAGTCATAAACTTGAAAGTGGTGACTCCTTTGCAGTACAGCAAATAAATACATCCTGAAGACAACCTTTTAACTTCTCACCCCCAGTCCCAACAGTGGGTGCCTAATGGAACCACCCATTGCACAAAAAAATGTAAAAGTGTCCCCCTCTGACATTAAGCTGGATGGATACTTAGTTGGCTGAAAGACATCTTTTTAAATATAACATTTCTTACCTTCTTAGATACTAAATAAATACATACTGTAGCTGAAATAAAAATCCTAGCTCATTCACATGAAGCAATTCATTGTCCCAAAGATTACTAGTAAAGCCAGTGGCTATACAGTATAACTGTGATGTACAATACTGTAGAGCTCATTCATACCTGTGCACTACTTCTTGAAGTGAAAAAGGAAACTAAAAAATCTTATGAATGTGATGAGGATATGCAAGTTCTTAATATAAAGTCTGAAGAATGTCATCAGTATTGAAGAGTATTGTTATTTGTTACTTCACCTTCACAATGTGAAATGTATTTTTCCAGTCTTTATTACTGTAGTTGTTGGTAAATTATAAAATGAGTTTTGAGGTGCAATGGTTAGCTCTAGCACCAATAGTCCTAATCAGGTGCCTGGTCTTTGCAGTTTGTCTCTATGTCTGAGTGAATAACTCTATAGATACTTTGACCTCCTACATAAATCCCAAGGACAAGCGTGTTCATTAAAATTGCCCTATTTATGTGCATCTGTATGTGAATGGCTTCTGTAAAGGACTGATGCCCCATCCAGTGCTTGTTCTTGCCTTGCAATCTGTGCTGTCTGGTATAGGCTCTGGCATCCAGTATCTGGGGGATTTGAATAAGTGGGTTTCACAGCGTACAGAAAGTCTTTGTGATCTTTATTGGGAAAATACTTAGTTTACAGTATAATGTTTCACTTTAGTGAAGTGAACTGTCTAAAATAATCCTGAAATTTTTGAGTTTTTGTAGGAAGTGATTGCAAACCAAGAAAATAGTAAACCAACTACATATAGAGTGTGGTACTTTTTTACTTTGCACATCTTCACAGAGGGCCAGTGATCAATCTTATAATAACGGGGTGCAATTTTTACTATATAATCATTTTAGTTTTGAGATAAGAGCTAATTTCAGGAGGAACAAAACTACAGTATACACTGCTTAGTGTAAGCAGGGAAAATAATCTACAGAGCATTTACAGTTAACCCTGTAATTATGTGCCTTACAACAGCATTTTTGGTTTCACATTGTGTTTCATCTGTAATTAAATGACAGTTCTGGACAGATGGGCAGCTTTTAGCGGTAAGCTATTCAGAGCAGAACATTTGATTTGCGAACCTAAAAACTCTGCAGTGGGTCAATTTCTGTTCAGTCAGATAAATAAAGCTTGTCTCTGTGTTTCCTGGTGGCATACAGTAGTCTCTCAGATGTCTTGCCACATTACTTTTCTGAGTACAAGTAATTTACTTATCAAAAAATATGCACATGGTGTAACATTCATGTGCGTTTGGCAACAAAGTTAACTGTTTTGAAAGTTGGATCATTTTTGTATATTCATCACAGACAGAGGTGCCACATTTTTGTTTTTTAAGTATTTTTGTAATGATAGATAGATAGATAGATAGATAGATAGATAGATAGATAGATAGATAGATAGATAGATAGATAGATAGATAGATAGATAGATAGATAGATAGATGGTACCTTCTTTGTTCCAAGTCAACAAATGACATTCATTGATATTAGAATGTACTGTACCTGAAGGTAAAGGAGAGTGTTAATAGTATTTCACAAAACAGGCGTGTTAGGGTTGATGTAAATTGTTACAGACATCAGATTTTAAAATGATGCAAACATTACATTGAGTGATGTATTATTATTAATTGTTGGCTATGGATAATTATTGATTAAATTTTTGAATGAGGTAATCATTGGGGAGTTAAAGTTTATGTTGTAGTCTGCCTGTATGTGTGTGTGTGTGTGTGTGCGTGTGTGTGTGTGCGTGTGTGTGTGTGTGTGTGTGTGTGTGTGTGTGTAAGAGCTGACATGATGGTTAGTTGCAGGCCTCACTCACAACTCTGCTGGCGTTTGAGCAACTTGTATTGGAAAATTGGCCATTAGAGATTGTTCATGGGTATGTAAAATAAAGTAAAATATACAAGTTGAAATAACCTTTCTCTTGGTTAATTTGAAATAGTAAATTAATCAAAATGTTTCTAGGTTTAAGATAAATGATTTTGAAAATTTGCCTGTGCTTTTAGCTTTTGAAATTTCAAAAAAGTGCAGAGTCAGTGTGCTCAATTAGAGATATCTCAATGAAAACTGAAACTTTCAGATCCAATTTGTTTGAAAAATAAGTGAACCAAATTTCAACGAAATTGGTCTACTTGCAGCTAAGTCATTTCTTGTGTATAGAAAATGAAAGACAGATGGACATGTCAGCAATAATGCATGCTTTTACATATTATGCAAATAATCTTACATATAAGTTCACTTTCTATGTTTCAGCTGTATCTTTTTATTTGTATTCCTCAAACTGTTCAAATGCAGCCATTTTGCAATTCCCTTCACCAGAATGGTGCCAAGCATTATAGTTTCAGTCATGTCCAACATTTGGTGACCTACTTGACAGTATCGTAGTAACTGACCAGAGTGAACATGGCAGTGGTTGAACTGCAAGTACCTAATCTGCAGTTTTTGGTGTGTTCCACCACCATCTGTGTTGTTCTAATTCTGCCTGCTGTCTTCCTCCCATTTTTACGGTCTTGGGACTGCCACAAAATGAGCTAAATAAAGAATGTTTATGTCCTATGCTTGCATTAGTTCCAGTCTCTGTTTGAGCACTCTGTTTTCTCTTTCTTTAACTGGCTCATCTTTTCCATGACCTCTTCTACTTCTCTTAAGATCTGTTTCTCTCTTTGTATAAAATTCTTCAAGATAAAAATGGACTCTTTCTCCTCAAGCTTCCTTGTGTATGCTTTTCATGAAAATGGTCCCCTACTTTTATGTGTTCAGTCCCTCCATCCTTGCCTGTGGCCACTTTCGATTTTCCTAGGATCCCACTACAATTTGTTTACTTTTTCGTTATTTGAGCTGTATTTTAGCATACTACATTGATCTATCCTGTTTTTTTGTCTCCGTCTTTTTTTTCCCTTTTCCATTGAACTTTCTTCCGTCACAAAATCAGCTTCACCTTGACTACAGATGATTCCAGTTATTCTATAACTGTCTCTTTTGTGTGTCTTGCAGATATACAAGTAATCATTTTCAACACTGCAGTTCAAAACCATTTTTTGTTTTCACTCTCCATTCTTAGTAGTCCAATTATATGTTGCTTCTGAGAAATCACCACCCCCCCCATCCCCCAAACCCCCACGAATCCAAAACACCTCTACTGCAGCTATTGGACTTCGATTGTCAGTGCAACATCTCTGGGTTTGATGATCCAGATCTGGTTTGTCATGGATATTTGTTCCAAGAAGGAAACATTGTCTTATTTCACAAATAAAATGTACATTCATGTGGGATTTTGAGTCCACAAAGATGAAATCTATGAACTACTCTAGCGTGAAAATTGCATGCTGTACAAGTGCAGAGCCTGCAGTGAGCATCTGAATTTTCCACTGTTCCTCTCAGTGCACTTCTGCTCATTTCTAATACATAAAGTTAAAGCAATTCTATGTTATTGCTTGTGTTTATTCCACATGATTTCTCTTACATCATTTATAGAAATAACGCCGGGGACCTTTACCTTTCAGCTAGAAGCTAAGTTTAGAAATAAAACAACCCACACCTAAATCCTTATACAGCTCCCTCTTTTCAAACTGCCTCTGCTTCCCTTAAAGAGTTGTATTCATTTAAAAAGGTTATTTATTCACAGCCATGACAAGAAGTGGCCATCCGGCCAAACTGAGTAATAGTTTGAGAAGGTCCATAGTAAGTGAAGTGATAAAGAACACGATTTGAGTTCCAAAGAACCTGTGCACAGATGGGAGAAACTTCCAGCAGGACAATCATCAATGCAACACTCCTTTGATCTGGGCTTTATGACAACGTGGACCAGACTGAAAACTCTCTTTAGTAAATGACATTTGAAAGTCCACTGGAAGACTGCAAAAAGGCACATGAAGGACTCTCAGGCTATAAGAAACAAGATTCTCTGGTTTGATGAAGCCATGATTAACATCATGTCTGGAGGAAACGTGGCATCAATCACCACTTGTGCAATACCATGGCATTCTAATGGTGAAGCGCTGTGGTGATAACATCATGTTGTGCGGATGTTTATCAGTGGCTGGGACTGCTGAACAGAGGAAAGTACAGAGACAGACGTAATGAAAGCCTTCTTCAGAGTACTCTGGACCTCAGGCTGGGCCAAAGGTTTACCTTCCAACAGGACAATGACCCTAAGCACACGGCTAAGGCAACACAGGAGCAGCTTAAAGACAACTCTGGAAATCTCCTTGGATGCCTCAACCAAAGCCTGGACTTGAAACCAATCAAAAATCTCTGGAGACAGGAAAATAGCTGTCTACTGACAATCTCCATCCCTGGTTTAAGATTACACAAAAGGAATGGATTATTTGAAGTGGTTTCAGATTTATTTCTTTTCACTGGGTGTATGGAGTTGTCCCTCTGTTTGTGTGTGTTTCCTTCCTGGCACTGCTCTTTAGTTCCCACATCCCAAAGACATGCATGTTAGTCTAATTGCCCCCACAAAACTCATGGAGTACGAGTTAATGGTGGACAGGCTTATGTGATCGTGCCCTGTGATGAGTCTGTGCCTCTTCTAAGGTTGGCTGTTGCGCTTTCCCAAGTGCTGCTAGTAGAGGCTTAATGTCTCAGAACCCTGAAGAAGGTGGAAAAAGGGTTAATATGGAATACACTGTTTTATAAGGTGAAATGAAAGTGACTCTCTTCTTCCAAAAGGGACTGCGATTAGCTGAAGTTTTTAATAAATAGTACACATAAAATCCACATGTCTAAAAAACAAAAAAGAATATAATTTTATATGTAACATCTGTGTTATCATAAACATGTACTTTAGAGTTTATGTTAAAAAATAAAATATTTAACAGAGTGATATAATGGCCCTGCAGGTAGATTTGCCACATCACCTTGTTCAGTCCTGGCTGCATGCACACAGTATACTGTATAATGAAATATACCTCATTGTTCAATCAATCAACCTGTGCATCTTCAGAATAGTATGCCCCATTAACAGCAAACAACTTCTTAAGGCAGTGTAGAAAATAAAAAGGGTTATTGCATAAAAAAGTAATACAAATCTTAAAAATCAGTATAGCATAAGTTGGCCCAAGAATGTAAGCCACCATAAAGAGTTTGGAAAAAAGCTGACCTGAGGACTGGGTAACAGTGCATTACACAGACCATGAAGTGTATTTGAAATAGTCGTTTAGAGCACAGCAAGACATGATTCCAGAGTAACTGAAGAAAGCGGAGTTGTAGAATGTATTTATAGCTGTAAAAGAGATGTCACTTTCTCTGCCATAACTCATTGTTATATAGCTTTTCATGTATATTTCTAGGATTAAAGAAACAGCTTCATAATGTTGTTAATGTATTCTCTTAAACGTGGCAATATGAGATTAACAATTTTGGTATCATGAAGGAATATAAAAGCAGGGCATACATTTGGCTCTAAGCTAATGTTGCAATATGTATTATTAATTGTTAAAATTGTGCTTGTTTGATTGTTTGACACTAAGTTGATAGTAATAAGAGCATGTATTTTGCTTTACTTGTTATTCGTTCAATTGATTTAAAAATATTAATTATAAGTCACAGTCTTTTCATCATTCTTGAATCACTGCACTGCAGTTTTGCTGCCATTATAGAAAGCTGTTAAGTTAATGTAATTATTATAGTGCACTTAGCATACACAGACATTCATACTTCTCTTTAGAGTAATAGACTGCAGAAAGCTACCAAGTATGGTACATTTTCACAGGAATGCTGCAATAATTAACATACTACATTATTCATTAATGACACAAACGATTTTATGTATTAATCTAAAGCGTCTATTAAAAACATGTATTCTAGCTACATGCAAAGTGTAAAGCTTACTGTCATTTTAGAATCAGGTTTAAGGGTTATTTTTGCTGCATGTGTAGTTAATTGTATTGATGGTTCTAAGTTAACAAATAAATAAAAAACAACATTAGAAATGAATTAACAGCATTAATAAAGTGGACAGTAAAGTCACATGTGACACTCATCCAGCCACCCTTAACTTATTCGATCTAAATGACAGCATTGTAAATAATAATCATTGCAGTGTGGCATTGTGGTTAGAAAATCTCATTATAAATCACAAGGTCTCCAACTCAATGAGTGACCTCAAAAAGCTCACTAAATCTATATGTTTGCCTGCATTAATTAAATAAAAATATGCAAACAGTTTAATCTTTATGAATTCCTAGTCTTAAAGTAGATTGAACACAGGGAAGGAAATCAGTTTACAGTAAATGTACTGTAATAAAGCACATCATTCTCAGTCCAATTCAGGGGTGCAAGGAGTTGGGACCTCTCCTGGCAGCAATAGAAGCAAAGCTGGAACCCACCCTGGACATTTATCCAGTCCATGCATCGCAGGGTACATTCTTTCACATATCCATGAAATCAATTTAGAGTCTCCAGTTAATCTGTGCATGTTTCTGGATATAGAAGGTTAACCACAGAATGTGTAAACTACATAAGGACAATGACCAGGGATTTTAACTGAGGATACCAGATTCACAGAGCAGCAGAGCTTACCCTTATGAAACCATGTCACCCTCTGAAATGAAATATATATGAGGTGTGATCAAAAAATACGTGAATGTTGATGCAGAGCACCATCCAAGAGCAACGCAAAACAATTCAATGCAGGTTCTGACATGTCCATCCTAGAGCCTATTTTGTGACAAGTTTCAACTTGTTTGATACTGTCAGTCGTTTGTGAGCCACAGTTGAGTTCAAGTGTGTTTTTCAAGTTTGTCGTTAATAATGTATATCAAGGAACATATTAACATGAAATGTTGTTTCAAATTGCAAAAAGCTCAGGAAACCCATCAGATGCTAAAATCGGTTTATGCTGACACTGCACCGACGATTAAGACTGTTTACAAGTGGTTTGATCGATTTTGTTATGGATCTGACTCTGTTGAAGACGAGAAAAGATCAGGACTTCCTTCAACATCAATAACCGAGGAAAATGTTGAAATGGTTCCATTCTTCATCATGACAACGCTCCTTGTCACACATCCCTTCTAGTATGACAATGTCTGCCGAATAAAAACATTACGCTGTGTCCACATTCCACCTTATTCGCCAGATCTGGCACCGTGCGACTTCTGGCTGTTCCCTAAAATGAAAATGACCATGAAAGGCAAATAATTTCAATCCATTGAGGACATCCAGGCAGCCACGACAGCCCAAGTAAAGACACTCTCGAAATAAAACTTACAGAACTGTTTCACAAAGTGTCAGGACCGTTGGGATAAGTGCATTTGAAGTGGAGGAGAGTATTTTGAGGGTGACTAGTAGTTGTAACTCTTTTACTGCAATAAACGTTTCTTTTTTAAAACATTCACCATATTTTTTGATCACACCTCGTAATTATTACTTTTACAAGCTGTGTTACCCATCTAAGATGGGTTGAAATCTAAGTGACCAGTGTAGACCTCAGCATATCCAGCATTAGTGTTTGCAGTGCACCATCTGTTGAAATGTATTTTGTAATGCATGTAACAGATGACACATTACAAACATTTCTAGTAATAAAACACATGACTACAAATGTTTTTCATGTGCCATCTTTTGGAATAACAAATGCAAATGTATGTAGTAATGCATATTATTACTTACAAATGTAGTGCTCCATCTATTGGAGTGTCAGAGACATAGCAACTGAACAGACACACTAATACACAGACACACATTCACTTGTCCTTTTATTAGGGTGGATCAAATGTACAGTATTCTAAAATCCTTGTGTGACAGCCTTTTTTAGTGTTATGAATCCAAGCAAGGTCACAGGAAGAGTACAACTTAAGGATGTTCTAGCAATGCTGACAAGTTTGCGACTCTCTCATGAGATCTGTGCCTGTATTTAATGAGTGTCTCAAAGTTGGAAAATAGTTATAACTGGCTTAAAAATCTCACAATGATGGAAATTTGGTCCCGGTCTTAGGAGTTGGGGTAATAGAATTCTATTAAATGTCCTAAATTAGTAATCTACTCCTACCTTTGCCAGGATAAAAGAGAACCTGGGAGCTTTCCTATCTTGCTTGTAGCTGTCAGAAAATAGCATTCAGATATTGGCACACACATCCTTGGAAAGCCTATATGATTTGGAAGTACAGGATAATAATGAGCTCATAAAAAGACGTCAGTTTGACAGAAACAGAATAATAATAACATCTTGTATAACATGTGATTGCTCCATCTACACAAAGAATCCATGAACTCTTGGCTAAAATTAAAGTGTTGGTAATGTCATGTTTTTTGGCCACAGCAATAAAGTAGCTTTACAATGTAGTGACAATAGAGTGACAAATAAACCATTTCTGTAACAAACCATTTCACTCTGCCCCAAACTTTAAACATCTCTAAAAGCATGTGGTAATACATACATTTATTTGTTTCCCCATCACTCCATGTGAGGGAATGTTGAAGCAAGTTGCATTCATGCAAATCGCTGGTTTTCCTGGAGTTGTTGGTGTGATTGACCACATGCAAATAAAGATCATCCCCCAGTGTTGGATGAGAATGCATATCACAGTGACAACCAACAGACGTTCATGGATGCAAACTGAAACGTAATGAGATGCAAAGACTGAGGCTAACACCATTTGACAGATAAGCACAATATTGGGTGTGTTTATATAACAATGAATGATCCAAAGCTGTACTTATAGAATCTATTATGGCCATGGGAAATGCCTTCTAAAGTAACAGTTACTGAAACTAGCTATGTCCGTACAGAGTTTGCACTAGTATTCTGGCGCTGTTTCTGGTGTCACGTTCACTGTTCCAGAGTTCCCAATCGTTTCCCAGAGTCGTGAGTTATGCATCTCTGTATGATTCCCCCTTTTCTTCTATGAGGCTGTATTTATCCAATGGCTGCGAAGTGTCCACCTGCCTTTTTGAACCTTCCTAGGCTTGTAGAGTGTAACACAAATGATCCAGAGGATTGTGAAAAGCTCAGCATACTTGTGTGATATTTTGCTGTCAGTCACTCATCCAGCCCTGCCTGCATTGTTTCTCTCAGTTCACCACTTCAGAGTATTTTAACTCATTTTATCTGAGTATGGAATCACATCTCTACAGCAGCTGATCAGAAAGCTCTATGGCGGGTTGTGTCGAAAGCGTAGAGGATTATCAGGATACAGCTTCGAGCCCTGGAGGATATTTATAGCACACGCTGCATAAGGAAAGCCACCAGCATCTGCATGGATTCTACTCAGACATGATATTTCAGTTATGATATTAATTGTAGTTTTAGTATTTATTTTATTTTTTAAAATTAATTTTTACATTTAATTTTTTTGCAAGACCACCAATGCTGGCCTACACATATTTCAATGCAAGTTATGATTCAGTCAATAAAAATACACTCACAGTTCATAATGCTGTTAAACACATCTTGACTATCAATGATCAAACAGATTAAGTGGTCTAATGAGTATAGTCAGCAAGATCAAATGTTTCAACCTAAGAAAGCAGTTTGTGCAAGCACATTGCTGTTAAGCTTTAAACAAACACGCATTCCGAGAGATTTGTTCATGTTGCAACGATGTCCATTGCACTGATAGCCACACAGTGAAAATACTCACTTCACGTATGCCTGTAATGCAGGTGCACAGACAAGGTCCTCGGCCATTGGCACCAGCAGATGGTATGTTGACAATTTCTGTTGCCAGTAGTGAAGCAGTGACGTGTGGTGATGTTCATGGCTGAGGAGGCACTGACTCCTTCAGAGTCAGTTTTATAAATATATGAACCCCAAAAGAGTAGCTTATTCACTATTCAATTGGCAGCATGCACATTGACTACTGGTTATATTTCATATCTCATCAGCATTCTTTACACACACATAGGTAAGGTACATATTTGGCAGAGAAAGAGTGTTACATTTATATTGGCGAGAGAGAGCGGAGACAGCACATTTGCTCTGCACCCTCCATGTGTTCTAAACTAGCCATCTAAATTTCACAATTCATACTCATTCAATACAAATGAAAGTATAGAGTGCTGTACAAAAAAAAAGATTTCAATTTTGACCTTGATTAAAATATTTACTTGTTTTTAAAAGCTTTTAATTCTGAAGCTTTAATCAATTTTAGTAAAGACTATTCGACAAAAGGATAACAAGGAAAACAGAGGATTATTTTTTTAAGGTAAAAATTTAGTTTTTAAGTATTGGATTTTTTTTCTTTTTTTATAAAATTGAAAGCCGTTTATGGTCTTACCTTTATTTGTAAATGAAGTCCATGTGCCTATCCATTTTGGCAGTCAGTCGGAACAAAAAATAAAAATAAATGGACAGCTGCAGTGCACTTGACTTTCTGATGTCGCTAACTTATTGGTGCCTTGAGACTCTGCGTAGAATAACAGAAGCAATGGGCACCTGTTGGGCTCACAAACACGTACCTTTTCACTGCGGTTTTATGTCCGATCAGCAAGACTAGATATGTCACACACAGATATTAATAAATGCGTGTGCAAACATTTTATTGGCAACATACAGAAAGACAGCAACAGGCACGTGCCAATTGCATGTATCAACCCAGTGTGTGAGGGACAGTGCAGTCCGAGGTGAAGCTCCGCTCGTCACTTCCACAGTCGTGTTTCTCCCCTATATTTGATCAGGAAATGCCCAAATTCAGCGATTTTGACTATAAAAGTTATCAAAACTATTGTAATCATACAGAAAACAAATTTATAGCACAGACCAGTGGACAAATTTATTTTATGTTATCATTATTATTTTTTTTACTTTTCATGATGACAAGTGAGACCACTTGTCCTTGTATGAAGTGCAGTGATGGTGCCAGAGAAGTGCTGGACTATCACTAAGTACTGATCCAGCTGGCTCTGCACTGAAACTCTGAGACTCTTTTCTTCTTCTTGCATGCTACATTTGCTTTTATTATCATCTGCGCTGTAATTAAAGTATTTCCACACATTACTTCCTTGCTTTCTACCCGCAAACATCTGTGCAAAACACGGCATTTTCAACCACAAGTGCTTACTGCTTCAACCTGACGAGCCAAATGTGTTCAACAAACCAACAACGGTCCTTTATGAAAGTTGCACCACGTGAGTCTAGAAAGCTCAAGATACAAGATCACCACATAATGAACAGTGCAACGTAACTGAAGGCTCAGGGCAACCTACAAACAATCACTCTGCACAGCTGAACCGGATTAAACAAAAATGCTATTGCTGTTTTTTTCATTTTTACTCAATTTTCATTCTCGTTTTAGTTCATTCATAAATCATTAATTTTTATTTTTATTTAGTTTTAGTTTCTCTGTTTGCCTTAATTTCAGTTCTCATTCTTGTAAAACGAAAAACAATATTTTTAGTTCTAGTTCTCGTTTTCATTATGAAAATATAACTGGCACACAGTCTATTTGAACTTCTCCTATCCAGGAAACACTTCAGAGCCTTTCCTGCATGGATCTCAAGACTCAGAAACAGCTTCATCCCAAGAGCTACTGTATTAAATGCGCTCAATCAATCCATCAGGTGCTTCTGGTTGAACTGTTTGTACTTATAATTGCAATTACCTCACTGTAAACTTGCACTACAGCCATAATATTGTACAGCCTGAGCCACTTTATGAATCATTTGCACACTATCTGGACAATAGGTACATGTATATTGTACTTATGCCTTCATACTGTATATTTTTATTGTATTATTATTATTATAATTTTATCATTTTATAGGAAAATAAGTTCATGGAGCATTTGCATATTGAATCTCATTGTACCATACAATGACAATAAAGGAATTTGAATAGAAGAAAGAGTGTGTTTACAGGTGATAATGATGACTGGCTTCTAAGTTGATTTAGATTTCCAAGAGTTATCCTGTGTGCTGATAGAATACTAGGATGTATACTTGATATCATTTTTCAGATGAAATGCATTAAAGTATGCATATCACATTATACAGATAAATTGTTAAGTTAATTTAAATAATGTATGTTGTTAATTATTAAACATAGGTATGGTGGCACAGCGGTAGTGATGAGCTGGCGCCCTGTCTGGAGATTGTTCCTGCCTCGCGCTGTATGCATGCTAGGACTGGCGCGACCCTGGATGGACAGATGGATGGAATAATTAAACATGTATTCCGAAAATTTTTAAATGCTTCTTAACAGTTTTGGAGAATCGGCACATTTCCACTTTTGTCCGTACACCATGTTTTAGTGTGAATTCTACTCACAGCGATATACATGAGGCCCCAGATTATTATTAGGAGTTAAACATAGCTAGAAAATCCTACCATATCAGACGGAAGAGGACTAACTGGTATTGCCACTAATGTGAGTAGGAGAGCTACACATTAAATAGGCTCTGCATAGACTGTAAACTAGGTGAAAGGGTTAGAAACTGCATAGACAGACATCTTGGATTATTGCTGTAGGTCTAGACATTTCCAGAATATTCTCATTACTGCGAGAAAGCAAAAGAATTGGTGAATGTTTTATTTACATTGATTATTGGACAAACGTTGTAAATAATATTTATGAATTTCACTGTACTGTATGCACATGACAAAGCAATTACCACTACTGCTACTGCTACTAATACTGCTTCTGCTACTGCTACTTCTGTTTGTCATCTTCAAATGCTGCCAGATAACTGCAACTACTCTGTTTACTGTCCATTTTCAGCATTACTTACAAACAAGCCTGAGGTTTTACTACTTCCTTGATCAGGACCAGTGCATTAAATACTGCTGCTTGAGGCAAGGCACATTTTTGCCAACCCTTAAATACTGTATGCTTGTTAAGCATGAGACATTTAATCCACATAAAATGCATATTGCAGGTATACACTTCATGATACAATGCACCCAACAATACAGTGTAACCTTGGAACAATGGAGAAAATAATAAATATTATTCTGGAAAAAAATGTGAAAAATGATTAGCTTTAAAACAATTAAACACTCAAAATGTGCTGAAAATGTGCCAGTTCTTCCCCACTTCTGTTTGAAAATTTTTTTATTGAGTTTTGCAATCACAAAATTGAAGGTGAAACAAACCTTGGTTGCTCTTCTCAACTCACACACTTCTCTAAGTACCTTGGCAATTTCAAACTCTGTACTGTAGTTAAAAGGTACCTGCAAGTTTTAAATAAACACAATGTGTATTTATGAAATGTGTGTATGATGTTTTGATTTTCAGAAGCTTACAGAGCAGTGAGGCAGTGCAGACTGTGCTTGCAAAATTTCAGACTTTTAAAATAAAACCCTGAAGAAAAAATAAAATATTTCCTCATGACTGAAAGGTAGTATATAAATAAAGCACTGAATGTGTATGTTATTCTTAAGGTTCATTCTTAACTCTGATTTTAGTATTATTATTTTATAATATTTAAAAAAATACCCAGTAACTGTGAGGTTAAAACACTAGTCAGTGTACTGTTGTGCAACCCCAGTTATAAGAGCAGCAGAACCTTCTGGTTTCTCTGTCTACTACTTATCTCCAATGTCCCCTTTTAGGACCATAAAATGGTCAGTCAGTGACTGAAGAGACTGGTCACTGGTCAAAGAACTTTATTTTCAAACTGGATATTGGTATGTGTGGATTTGTGCATGAGTGTGCAATAAGCTAATATTCCATAAACGGTTGGGAAATGAGACCATCTTCACTTCTGTGGACTTCTCTTTTTTCACTTGTTTTACAATTATTATGATTTTACTGATTGATTGATCGATTGCTAATATACTGTATTTAAGCATATATTTATTAATTACATTTTTGAGTAATTATTATAAAATATATCCTCTATATTCTTTGAATATAACTATTACCATTTGGGTATAGACAATTTAATTTTTTATTCACATTTATTTGATTTGGTTGGGAAATGCGCAAGCAGAGACTCAGGCCCTGCATCACCTTGTATTGGGTTAAGCAAGTCACCAAATGAATGGATACTGAGAGCTTCAAACTTTGAACAAATCTACATTACCTAAAGGATATAAAGATTATTACTGCCTCTATACTGACATACTGGACAAGGAAGGTGGGAGGTTACCAGACAGAGTAGGCTGTAAACTGTATAGTATGTATTTAAATTTTGTTTGCAATTGACTTTGTAGATTCTTTCTTACTAATGTTACATTTAGTGGTTTTGGCAGGTCTTCAGTCTTCAGCAATTTTTATAATATATTATATTTTGGAAATGCCCCAGTTGGGTGAAAAAACCTTTAACAGTTTTAGATAAAATGTAGAAAATTTAATAAGACTCTGCTCTATATTCACATATATTGTTCTGCTTGGTCTTTGATTACAAAGTCATCTGCATATTATAATATTGAACATAAAAGGAGATGCAAATTTAATATACTCTTTTTAAAAATAAATGGTAAATTTTTTTAACAGAAATGACAGCTGCTGTTTTTACTAACAAGATCAAAAAGCAGTCACCTCTCCTGATCTTTTCTACTACACAGTCCATGAACTTTGCAGCTGAAGATTGAAGAGAAATTAGATTTTTTTGTGAAGCTGGTAGATTTAGGATTTTCAGAATAAAAAGCCGTATCAACAAATTTGTATTGCCTGAAGTTGGGTCCTCTTATGTGTGATAAAGCCAAAAATCTGCCAGCCTCTTATAAGATATGCTGAAGATGATGGTTTAAAGTTGGACTAATAATAAATGAAAGTCTATGACTGGAGTTGTTATTTATTTGGCAAGTGTCTGGAAAGAAGGCTGATTCTGAAATACACTGTCCAAAGGGGGAATCTTTCATCCCAATTACCAGCGACACTATTTTTATTATCCAATAGAGAGGTCAGTTCATTTGGCAATGAAACTGAGGGTGCAAATGGTCATTTGTTTGAAATTGAGCTTTATGCAAATTCTTAAAAACTCTAAAACACAGCAGCAAACATCTTTATATCCATTCTACACTATAGATCCAAAATGTCTCATACAACTGACATATATGAGCTTGGGCACTAAGTTTCCCTTAACAGCTATAACAACCTCAACTCTTCTGTGAAGGCTCTACACACAATTTTGTAGTGTGTCAGTGGGAATTTCTACCCATTCAGCCAAAAAAGCATTTGTGAAGTTAGGTAATGATGTTGGACAAGAACAGCTGGTTAGTTGTCAGCACTCCGATTTATCCCAAAGGTGTTCAACAGAGTTGAGATCAGGGCTCTATGCAGGCCACTCAAGTTTCTCCATGTCTTGTTGGGCCTAACTTTGTGCACATGAGATACAGTCTTGCTGGAATAGAAAGTGACCTTCCCCAAACTGTTGCTTCAAATTTGGAAGTGCACAATTGTCTAAAATGTCTGTAGCATTAACAGTACCCCTCACCAGAAAAAAGCGGCTTGGCCCAAACCCAGAAAAACATCCCCAGATCATTATCCCTACTTCACCAAACTATACAGTAGGCACTATGCAGTCCAGAAGGTACCCCGATTTGTCCATCAGACTGCCAGATAGTGCAGCTTCATTTATCACTCCAGAGAATACATTTCCATGGCTCCAGAGTTCAATGGTGATGCGCTTTGCACTACTCCAGAAAATGCTTGGCATTGGACATAATGATCATAGGCTTAAGTGCAACTGTATGGCCATGGAAACCTGTTTCATGAAGTGCTTGACATAAAGTTCTTATGCTGATGTTGCTTCCTGAGACAATTTGGAACTCTGTTTCTGATGCAACAGAAAATAAGCAATTTTTACATACTATACAGTATATGTATTATACCTGTCTGAGCTGCTTCAACTTCACAGTAATAGAAACTACAGTTGACCGGGGCACATCTACCAGAGCAGAAATTTCACATAATGACTTGTGGCAAAAGTGGCGTCTTATGACACTGCTATGTTAAAAGTCACTGAGCTCTTCATTATGACCCATTCTACTGCCAATGTTTATTAATAGAGATTCCATAGCCATGTTCTTCACTTTATGTACATATTAACAATGGGTGTGACTGAAACACCTGAACTTTATAATTTGGAGGGTTGTCTACATACATACTGTATCTCACATCCATAGTATTTTGGATGTGGCGTTCTGATTTGTGCACATTATGCAATAAACAAATGAAACAAAACAACACAGTAATTCAAAAAGTGGCAGAGCAGTGCAATGTTGGTTACAGATGATCTGAGTACCTTTAAGGAACCCACTTCTTTATCTAGAGCTTAATGTGTAAATGTTTTCAATGTTAGAAGTGACCACGTTGCCCTAATATGTGTGCAGAAGCAAATCCACGCCTGTATATGGAAAGGGGCCAAAGCCACATTCTTTACATTACGACATGTCTCAGGACCCCATACCTAAAGGCCTCGTATCCTAAATTAGTGCAGCAGAACTGGCTTCATGATGCTCCATATTAATACCAGAGTAGAACTCAGTGCTGCTCAGGCAAACACTTATACAGGAAATATTGCTTTCTGTTCTCATCCTCATCCGAATTCTGAGACATACATTCTAATAAAAATGAGCTAGTTCTGATAATTCTAAGAATATCTGGTCTGAAAGTTATGTCAAGTCCTTAGTTAAACGCAGCACATGAGTATAATTGATTAACATATAGTGACACTCGGTTTTGAATTTAAATGAACCCTCCCACATACACCTTATTAATCCATTAAAATGGAACATGACTCTAGGAGTTCTTTTTTTTGTTTTCTTCTTTAAACTCAGGACCGATGAGTACACTCATGATACCTACAGAACTAATCCTTAGCTACCATGAATAAGGAGAATTGCATATGTTTTTCTTAAACCATATGAGTGCATGTCCTACTACATATCAAATTAAAGCTTGTCCAAACAAGGGTGACATATTAGGCTTCTCCTGAAACCATATGGGGATTGGTGGGCCAAATGTAGACCTACTTGTCCAAGCTTTTAAACTTGACAGATGCCCAGAGTGCTGTACAAAGACATCACTGCATAGCAAATACAGGCCTTTTGAGGTGACTGTTGGAATGTGATGGTAATAGAAATTCCACAACAAGGGAGCTGATTAGCGAGGGCTGCTGTGGAATTGTGTCCCACTGTAAAATGTGGAAATGAAAAAGGTATTTTGAGAGGTAGATGTCAGGATTTGTCTGGGACTTTGTCCCTTCCACTTATTTCACCTACCATTTGCTCTTGGCTACTGGACTTGCGCTTATAATTTGATAGGATGAGCAAAAGAAATAAAAGAAGCAGCAGCAGGGAACCTTTTGATATTTCTTTTATTCATTGCTCTTTGAAAGCTGGAAACAATAGATAGAGGAATTGGTGACTGGGCTATGAGAGACCTGTGGCTTGTTGGCATCTTTTAAGTAAATAAATAACTAATACGCTCGATTAGGGGAGTAGAGCAGGTGCAATCATGCATTGCCTTGTTGGTGCATGCAGCTGGTCCGATTGTCTCGTTATCATCCCAGGATGGCATCAGGCAATCGCACCTGCAACCCTCTCCAGTGCATAAAAGTGGAACACAATACAGAAACATGGCAGAAAGAATGAAGAGCAAAAGGAAAGACCCGTGAGAGCAGTATAGGGCAGGACAAGCCAGACAGCCAGCCAGCTAAGAAGGAAATGCAGCACAGTCGTGGACCCGTGAAGGAGCGATGGATTAGTGCTCTAGGGGGTGGTTCACCCCATTGATTATTTGTGCGGAGTGGTGGTGAGTATGGTGGAATCCTCCCCAGGGATCCGAGGTACAACTGCAGGAGCACGAAGGAAGACAGGCAGACAACCGGCTCTGAGCGGTCTGGTGACAGCTGCATGAGGCAGTCAAGATGGGGGTCAGGTAGTGAGGACATAGCTGCTGAGTCTCCGCTGGCTGAGAGAGTCATGGGTGAGCCAGGAGATGAAGAAGGAGTTAGGCTGGGCTCATCCTGGAATAGAAGGTACTCTCATTTTAACTCTGATTTTATCTCACGGATAACCACCGTTTTAATAGATTATTTATTGATTTATTTTTTGATGCACTGCACTTTTGACATATTTGTTTTTGACTTCATTTTAATAATAGCACTTGACTTTTTTTCACCCACCACTTGCTATGGGTGTGTATGTATCTTCATCTTCCTGGCTCATCCCAATTACATTACTGACAATTGCGGGTTCAAGAGGCTCCCGCATGTAGTAGGGAGCATGGAGCGAACTTGCACCGTCACAGTGACAGGAAGCCATGAGTAAAACTATGAAGGCAAATACAGTCTGAAGAACCATGACACAAATATTTCAACAAAGGACAGAAGCATGAAGTAGGTACATAACACCACTTAGAGAAGGTTCAAGTGAAAGCAAGTCAATGATAAAGCTTGAGGGCAATAGAGAAGTGTACCTGGAGCACATATAGACTGCCACGACCTTAGAAGTACCAAATTTAAAATATGTCATCCTGCTGCTAACTTTGCTAAAGACAAAAAGGAACATTTCGACATCAAAAAAGTTATGATTTTAAAATGTTGGCATCGATAAATGACAAGTTGTACATTTTTAAATGTTTTTAGGGAAAAATGAAATGTTGCAAAATCCTTAAATGAATACAAAATATTCAATTGAATAAACTGTCCTTCATTTGAAAACACACACTATTGGCTTGTATGTTAATTTGACCTAGTCTTAGTATAAGAATAAAATGGCAAAGCTCTCTTCTATCTTCTGTTCTTTAGAGAACAGTTACATAAAATGATAATTTAATTCAACAATCCTTTAAACAATTAAGAAGACAATTATTCTACAGCTGGAAAAAATCTTCCTTAGCTAAAACTATAAGTATACAGAGTATGTTATTTATACAGCCCTTGTATGTTAACTGTCTCCTTTCATTCACTCATGTATAAAATATTTAAAAAATTCCAATCAATTCCTTTTGTTAAGCATGCTGATGAAATAAAATAATAGTACTTTAGAAATGGTACTTAGTAGGCAGATTTTATGCAGGCACAAACAGATTATGAACTTATGAGAGGCCTTTGAAGCCACAGCTTGTGTTCTTTTTCTTGCATTACAATATATATCTAGTGATATACAATCCTTATAAAAAACAATAAAAAAACAGCAGGCACGTGTTCTGTAAATTACTGTAATCTGTATGGTGTCATACTCATTTTGATTAGATTATACATTACTTTCTTTCAAAGAGAAGAACTGTTAAGTATGTATAATGGGCGAAGCAAAGATGCATAGATACAAAAATAAATGCAGGCACACAATGCATTAGTGATAATCTTGTGATTAGCAAACATATAACTGAAACAATTAAAACAAATTTTCTCAGAACTCAGAAGTATATCATTTTTAATATTAATGTTATTTATCTTATATGTTTTACTTTTATACTTTTTTCTTTTTTATATTATATTTTATTGTACTACGAAGATGAGAGAGACACAGTATTTCGATTCTTCATGTATGTTGTGAACATATAGTGAATTGACAATAAAAGGCTATTTGATTTGATTTGATTTGATTAGGACTACTTACAACAGCCAAAGTTTGTATGTAATTGAGTAATGTATGAAATAAAGTATGACATCAAATACTTAGAGGGTGCGATGGTAGCACAAGTGCTGCTGCGTCACTGATCCAGTTTTGAGTTTGAATTCTGCACCTACTTGTTGCCTGTGGGACGTATGTACTGTATGTTCACCCTGTGTATGTGGGGGTTTCGTCCAGCTAATCTTGTCATCCTCCCACGTCTGCAAAGACCAGTGTGTTAAAATAAATGGCATCAAGTGGGTCCTGTGATGTACTGGCATGCCGCCCAGGGCTGTTTCCTGCTATGCACCCAAGAGCTGCCAAGATAGGTTACTGCCCTAAACACCTTGAACTTTATTAAGCAGCTTCACAAATGTTACATTTACAGTATTAAATATTGGGTTAATAACACAAATATGTACTTTTCATCTTCTCGGTTGCCTGAAAATATTAAAAGGGATGTGCAGTGTTAATCTGAGGTAAATTTACAAAGAAATAAAAAATTTTTATTAAACTGTAATATATTTAAAGTGCCGAGTCCGGCACGTATAGTACTTTTTATGAAGTCTTCAGGAACGTATAGAATGTTCAAAACAATATTAGCTAAGATTATTGGGAAAATGACATATAAATTTCTCTAAATCATGTTTGGAAGAAATGCAGTAACATTGTGGGCCAGTCTTCGTGAGCCACCACATTTCTTTTGTTTTTTGGATTATATTGCCTTTAGTATCTTTTTTGTGTATATTCTTCAACAACAACAAAAAGTAAACCATATAATAAATAAAGCAGGAGCAGACTTTTGATAGTTAATTGTAAGATGTTAAAAAGATCTTCTCGGAAGTGTAATAACTTTAAAAATAGGTATTTGGCTCCACCTGGTGGACATTGCTTATCAAACTCTGGAACCAGGTTTACAAATGCAGGATGCAAATGAGACTAGCGCAGCAAAAATTGTTAATACATTTTTAACCTCAATGAAAAAAAAATCAACTTGTAAAATGCATACATTTTCAAATTATATATTATATTTTAAATGACTTGCCTGTTGGCTATTTTTGGACAAATTTAGGGTTGCAGTGTTAATCTGTGTTAAGTGCAAAAAGAAATAAAAAATGCATTCAATTGCAATTTACTTTGAAAAAATATATGTTGATAATAAAACTTTTAAAAATGGATTAATGGTATTGTTACTATTAAATCTTAAAATATTGCATGTTCATTCAGAGAATAAGTAGACTTAGTCTTAGCACATGAAAAATAAAACATATTAATTGACATGACAATAGTGGAGTTTATAAAAATAATTAACTTTGGAGGATAAGTAAAGATTAACTAAAGTGAGAAATTAGTGGTAAAAATAATCTAGGCCTTTAATGACCTCTTGGGCACAGTCATCAGCTTTTTATCTTTCTGTGGAGAGAATGACGACCTTGTCAAGAGGTTTACTTACCTCAGCAGTGACATTCAGGTATCTGGTGACTTTCTATGAAGTCAGTAGGTGGATTGGAAGAGCATCGGAGGAGGGTCATGAAGTCACTAAAAATGGGTGTGTGGCGCTTCCAGTATCTCTGCAAAAGAACAAAGGTCCAAGTCTTTAGAGTCCTGGTGCTTCTTGTTTTGGCTATATGATTGTGAGACCTGGACGCTATCCAGTGACCCAAGATGAAGACTGGACTCCTTTGGTACGGTGTCTCTTCAGAGAATCCTTGGGTACTGTTGGTTTGACTTTTTGTCGAATGAGCGGTTGTTCTTGGATTCCCGAATGAGGCACATTACTTGCCTTGTGAAGGAGCATCAGTTACGGCACTACAGCCACGTGGTGTGATTCCGCAAAGGTGATCCATCATTGCTGAGGACCCGAGTGGCTGGACCAGGCCAAGGGAACACATGCATAACACCTGGCTGCGCCAGATAGATGGTCATTTTCATGGGTTGAGAGTGGACCGAGTGTCTGCCTGGGGGGTTGCCAAGCAGGATCCTGAGCTGTTTCATACGTTATATGGTGGGTGCGGCAACGCGCTGTACCTATGCATGCTCCCCAGCCTGACCTGACCTGATAAACAAGTGTGTTTGCTTGTTTTGGTATTTGTGGATATTCTGTTAACACAAATGAGTCTGTCTATTCTCCTTTCTTATTAATAAGGTGTTTTCACCCAGCGACCTGGCCCTCACTTCTATTTATCCTACCATTTTCTGCAAACGCTGGATCACATAATGCATGAAAATTCCAGAAAGGCTGGAAGGCTGAACCACCACATCTGTCATCAACAATAATACCATATTATCAGTTGCTTTGATCATGTATCTTTCTTTTGTTTGCTCAAATGAAATCCAAGGCTCCATCTACAGTATGTTTGTTCTGTACATTGATGCCATGTGATTGGCTGTTTGGAGGATCAGCCTGTTTGTATTATTGAGTGTACCTAATAAAGTGGCAAATGTTCTGTTACTGGCCTGGCTGTAGATACACTTTCCACTCCCAAAGGCCACATATCCCAGTGGCCATAACCCCATAACCCAAATGTGGACAAATTTGTTGGTGCTCATTGAAAACGTGCTCTGTGCCTCCTGAAAAGTGATTAAATAAAAAGTAATTGTGCCATATATACCTGCATGCCTTTGATATGTCATGTAAAGTAAAACAAGTATGAAAAAAGATAAAGTATTGCTTATTTTACAAATGTAGTCTGGACACATTTATTGGTACCCCTAGAAAAAATCATAAATACATTGGATTAGAGTGATTTTTCAAAGTAACTGTTTTATTTAATTACAGTAGTATCACACATGTCTCCAATCATGCAGTCAGTCATTGAGGCTATTTAATTGGAGAAAAGTCATCACTCTGCTGTTTGGTATCATCATTTGTCCCACACTAAACATGGGTCAGAGAAAGTAGGGGAGAGTTGTCTGAGGAGATCAATAAGAAAATTATAGAGAAACATCCTAAAGGCAAAAGCTATGAGACCATCTCATGTGACTACAGTTGAAAATATAAAGACATTTAAGGTACATGGGTCTGTGGCCAACCTTCCAGGATGTGGCCACAGGAGGAAAATTAACCCCAAAATGGGCAGAATGATAGTGAGAATGGTGACAAAAAGCCAAGGACATCTTCCAAAGAGATACAAGCTAAATCCAAGGTCAAGGTCGTTCAGTGTCTGATCGCACCATCTGTTGCTTTCTGAGTGACAGTGGGCTCAATGGAAGGAGATCCAGCAGGGCTCGACTGTTGAAAGAAAAACATAAAAAAGCCAGACTGGAATTTGCTAAAATATGTGTTGACAAGCCATAGGACTTCTGGGACCATGTCCTTTGAACAGATGAGACAAAACTAAAGCTTTTTGGCAAGTCACATCAGCTCTGTGTTTACAGACGATAAAATTAAACTTTCAAAGCAAAGCACAACATACTTAGTGTGAAACATGGAGAAGGCTCAGTTATGTTATGGGGTTGCTTTGCTGCATCTGGTGTGAAGTGCCTTGAGTCTGTACAGGAAAAAATAAAATCTCAAGACTATCAAGACACTCTTCAGCAGGGGATCTCAATCACAGTCCTGGAGGGCCGCAGTGGCTGCAGGTTTTTGTTCTAACCTGGTTGCTTAATTAGAAAGCAATTCTTGCCAATAATTTAATTTCATGGCTTGTTAGTGCTTTAACTCTGCTATGTTAGGTAATTCTTATATCCTGGATTTTCTTTCCCTTTCTAAGGATATTATCCAAATGATTTGAAGGCTAAAGCGGATGAGTAATTCTCAGTCCTTCACTTTCCTTCCAAGTATTTAATTAAACCCAAATAGTGCATGATAAACACACATGGGTGTAAATGGTAACAAGCTAAATGGAGAAATGCTGATCACTTTTGTCATTTGCATGTTATTGCTAATTAGGAGCAATTAAAAGCCAAGAATATGGCTGTTTAAGACTAAAATAAGCAATAAGGGTTCAAAATCTTAATGAGCGAGACAACTAAAGTGAAACAGAAGTGTTACTTGAGCAATAAGTGCTTCTTATTAAGCAATTGGGTTGGAGCAAAAAACCTGCAGCCACTGTGGCTCTCCAGGACTGTGATTGAGGACCTCTGTTCTTGAGTAATATACTACCCAGTATCAGAAAGCTCTGTCTCGGTCACAGGTCATGGATCCTTCAACAGGATAATGACCCAAAACACACAACTAAAAGCACCCAATAATTTCAAAGAACACAACATTGGACTACTGTATAATGAAGTGGACTTCTCTGAGCCCTGATTTGAATCCTATTGAACATCTATGGAAAGACCTGAAACATGCAGTCTGGAGAAAGCAATCTTCAATCCTGACACAGCTGGAGCAATTTGCATTTTGCACACGAAGAGTGGGCCAAACTACCTATTGACAGGTGTAGATATTTCATTGAGAGCTAACGGAATTGCTTGTTTGTAGTGATTCCCTCTAATAGTTGTGTAACAAAATATTAGATTAAGTGTCCCATCATTTTTGTTCTCTTGTGTTATTCTTTGAGATATTTTGTTGAATCAAAACTCTAAAGCAAAGTCTATTATTTGTTGAATACGAAATAAACAATGATGGGTAACATTTACTTTAGCTGCTAGAAAAGGCCCACCTTCACTCTTAGTGGGCTAAGCCAAACTTTCCTTTAGACAGGGAAGAACTCCACAAAAGAGGACCCTAAGCCAAAAATCACATCAGGTTTCAAACACCATACCTCTTAATGAATTATGATCATAATAAAAACTGCACAGTAGCAAAGAGGTGTACAAAACACACTAAACGTATCACTGAATACTTTCCAAGCTAGTCTTTGCCTTCACTAGAACCTTTCATACAGTATAACCTACTGTTACACTGTGTAAAGAGTAAACTGACACTAAAAATGAATGCAAATTAATAAAAAGAGATCTTGAAAAAAGGTGGAGCATATATTCAAAATTAGCAATAAACTTTAAAACTTCTAAGTGAAGAGCTGAACAAAAACCAAAAAAAGCTACTATGCTAAAATCCAACATGGCAGCTTTGAAAAGTTCTGAATCGGCATGTGTATGTTCCTTTAAGTACTGTAAAATGCTTTACAAGAACCAGCCTAATATTTTTCCATCTCCTACAATGAATGAAGTGTTACTTGCATATGAGGTTTAATGATTTTTCGTCCGATCTCCCACCTTCCATTTTTGTCTAAGGTTTTGAAAAAGGTTGTTTTGGTCCAGTTTCAGGATCACCTCAAAAAATTCAATCAGTTTGAAAAGTTTCAATCTGGTTTCCGAACTTCTCACAGTACAGAGACAGCCCTGGTCAGATTCACCAATGACCTCCTGATGACTGCTGACCAGAGCTCTCCATCACTCCTTATCCTCCTGGACCTTACAGCTGCATTTGATACGGTAGATCATAATGTTCTCCTTCATTGTTTTCACTATATAATTGGACTTTCTGGCATTGCTTTGGAGTGGTTCGAGTCCTACCTTACAGATAGGGCTGAGTATATGAGTTCACCGACAAATGCACGATAGACAAATGCGCCCCAACAAAACCGCGACCGACAAATGCGCGCTGACAAACCCGCGAACTGATTTTCGACAAATGCGCGCCGACAAAATCGCAAAAATAAAAATGTCTGTATCAACAAGCTCTGGAAAGCCTATTGACTGTGCTGACCCACTTATATGTAGCCAGGTATCATGTAATATATAGCAAAATGTTTTATTTCTCATATCTCATAATATTGACATCTAAATTAAGTTTTACAAACCATATTTAAGTAGAACTTTTTATGCTTTTATACTACTAACTAGTCATTTAGCCCGTTACAATAACGGGCGCTAGAACAGTAGTGTATAAACATTAGTAGGAAGAGTCTATATTAAATGGCAAGGGACTTTGACCTCATTCTTTTTGTTGGTCGTATTTTTCTTTCTTTCAGCCTTTCTTTTGTTGATGTTTACTTGCTGAGCTGACCGTTCTTCATGGGCTGCCGCCATGTATTGGGTGTCTTTAATTTTCTGTGACAGTAATACTGTCTTGTACGGCTCTATTCTATAAAGGCGCGCACAAAAAGGCGAGCTTCAAAAGGGCGACCTCAATTGAGCGCGGCGAATAAAGGTGTTCGTAGATAATTTAGTTCAAATGGCAATGGAATATGTGAAGAGCAACAAAGGTGCAGATCTTTATTTACGCGCGCCTTTATTCGCTTTATTGAAGGATACCGTCTTGTACGTCCGTAATATACCTTTAATATACTCTGGTGGTAATACAGGCATGCGCGTCGGTAATATGCTTTTAATTTCCTCTGACAGTAATACTGGCTTGTATGTGCTGTAATATGCGTCACTGTATTGTGCACCTTTAATTTCCTCTCGCAGTAATACTGCTTTGTATTTCCGTAAAACGCCTCTAACTTTCGCTGACAGTAATATTGTGCATCGCACCGTGCCCCGCGCATGCGCACTTCACACACGGACACCTGTATGCACAGAGGGATTTTATTAAAGAGGATTATCGCACATTTGTCGGCGCATTTTTGTCGGCGCGCATTTGTCGGCGCGATTTTGACGTCGCGATTTTGTCGGCGTGCATTTGTCGGGTCACTGAGTATATGGCCTTGGGGGGTGCTAAATCTTGTACCCACACTGTCACCTGTGGGGTCCCACAAGGATCAGTCCTTGGGCCGACCTTTTTTAATATCTATAGGGTGGTCCAGATGTAACTATGCAACTTTTAATGCAATGCAATGCAATAATTGCATAGTTAGATTTGGACCACCCTGTATATGCTACCCCTGCGTCACATCATCCACAAGCATGGAGTTTCATTCCATTGCTATGCTGATGATACGCAGCTCTATGTGAGACTGGATTCGACTTCTTTTACACCTCCATCAACTCTTCCCTCTTGCTTGGATGAGATTGAGGCCTGGATGTCCAAGAACTTCCTCAAGCTGAACAACACTAAAACTGAAGCTCTTCTAATTGGCACCCCCCATCAACTTCGTTCCTCTGTAAATTGTATTTCCTTTTCTGACCGTACTATTACCCTCTCCCCTTCTGTTACAAATCTGGGTGTCAAGTTAAACTCCCATCTGTCATTTGATACACATGTCCATCACCTTTGTAAAATTGCATTGCTTCATTTCCGAAACATAGCCAAACTCCGTCCCTACCTCTTCCCCTGTGATGCTGAAAAGCTGGTTCATGCCTTTGTCTCATCCAGGTTGGATTATTGTAATGCACTCCTCATCGGGATCCCCAGCAAGACCCTTCAAAAGCTCCAACAAATTCAAAATAGTGCTGCAAGAATCCTGATGAGGGTGTGGAAATATGAACACACTTCACCAATCCTTCGGTCACTTCATTGGCTTCCTATTCACCTCCGTATTGAATACAAACTCTGTTTGTTTACTCACCAGTGTATCCATGGAAATGTTCCACAATATGTTAAGGAACTCCTTATATTACAATCCACTACAAGAAACCTCCATTTTGCAAATACCTACCGCCTTCACCCCCCTGTGACCAAACTTTGTACAATGGGTGACCGAGCCTTTGCAACCGCTGCTCCATGGCTCTGGAATGCCCTACCAGAGAACTTGAGAACACAGCACTTTGTGGGCTGTTTTGAAAAACAGCTAAAGACTTTTCTATTTAGGAAAGCTTATTAACAAGAATGCTACTAATTATTGTTGTTTTATCTCTGTTTTTACTCTTGCTTTGCCTTTGTTTAAACTTTTTTATATAGCACTTTGAGATTTACTACTAATGTAAAGTGCCATATAAATAAAATGCATTATTATTATTATTATTATTATTTTACTACTTTGGTGTCTAAGGCGTTGGACTGTTACTGCCAAGGTTACTTATTCAGTCCCCACCACCAGCAAACTGTGTGACTCAGTTCACATTGTCCTCACTTCCTGCACTTCCTTCGTAATGTTTGAATTAAAACTTATACTTTCAATTTTTTCTTTGAATAGAACAGTAGTTTAAATAACCTTGGTTGGAGTATGAGTGTTCCACTACCTCACATCCACCCACATTCACAATTAAAAGTCACAATGTCACCTAACATGGAGTATACAAGTTTTAATTTGGAAAACAGAAGGAAAATGGTCAGGTTGTGAAGGTAGTGGAAAATTTCAAAATCCTACGCAGTGCAATTTCTAGTACTCTAGCAAAGCGTTGTAAGGCAATGGCTCAGGGTTTTTGTGAGAATGGGACTTGAACTATGAGCTGCCAAATGCACACCAAAACTGAGGTCAAAACACAATTGGAGATCAGAACCATGAAAGCAACAAGCACATGTAACTAAAACTAAAGGGCAAAGCGAAAATCAAAATCACAGAAAAAAAAGGATTATAGAAAACCTAACACTACTTGAATTGAAAGCTAACTGACCCTAATTCTTTGAAAGATTTGTGAAGAATATCCATCGAGGTATATGGAAGGATACAAACACTGACATATTTACGGCATCATATCCGATGGCTTCAATGAGGAGACGACTGAATTGCACAGAGCATTGTGTAAACAAGTAAAACAACTTGTTAAAAAAGATAAACTTTTTCAGTTCAAGCCAAAATAAAATTTAAACCACAGAAATTAGATATTCAGCAAAAAAAACAAAAAACTATAAACTGAATAAAGTGACATATATAGAAGTGCCCTGAAACTCTACATGTGGGAATTCAGTATATCCATTCTGGTCAGAAAAGCTCAGCAGAGGCTATCATTTCTAACACAGTTAAAACAATTCAGTGTCACAGAAAGCAAACATTACATTGAAGACAGAACTCTTGACCAATGAATGAGGTGGGGGAAGGTCTTGATTTCAAAAGCTAAATCCTCCTTCATTTTGTGCCCTACTCTCATTTTACAGAAGTATTTATTTAATTTTATTTTAATACAAATGCACATGTTTAAGATGCTGTGAGCATATGACTGAACAATTGACATGTGGATGTGGAGATGTTTTTCATGGGTGTTATAATATTGTTTGCCCCAATGGCCCCATTTTACATATGAAATTCAACTTTTTTCTCAGCTATCACTACAATCAACATGGGTACAAACCTTATAAAAATAGTTATTTTTTTATGGGGAGTATTCCTTTAAGTTCTGCGCACCTGCACATGTACACATCTCAGGAAAAACATTGACCAACAGTAGGCTACAGCCAATTGGTTTATTTAAAAATAAAAAGAGCAGGTAATTGTTTGCAACAATGTGAAATGTATTTAAGTTGGTTTTCCAATATGCAGTTTTAATTTCAGTTTAATTTAGATTTTTCATTTAACTGGTGTTGGTTTCAGTCTTTACCTGTTTCAAAATATGTGTTGTTCAAGTTTGAGGGAACTGGTACAAAATCATTTTTTTCCAGTTCCAAATATGGACAAAATATATTACAGGTTCTATTATTTGAATTACTAAAGCATCAAGAATAGAGTGCAGGACAACAGAAATAAATACAACTGTGAGCATAACAATTGTTGGGATCGTCTCTTGGGCTGTATGTCTTCCAGGAATTAAAAACTGTTCAATGAATTAGCTTGCATATCAATCTCTAAAATTAATAATATCAAGTGAAACCTGTCTGTCTCATTTTTTTATATCAATGTCGGCCTCAGGGCATAGTAGCATAATGGAGCTACTGTCTTGCAGATCCACCATCCTGGGTTTGAATTCCACAGCTGGTTGCTGATATGTTGAAGTTTCCAATTATCTATGTGAGTTATTCTCCAGATATTCAGTTTTTAACTCATGTAACCCAATTATGAATTTACGACAACAGACCGGCCTACTGTATGTGTGTGTGTGTGTGGGTGAATCCTGTGGTGGACTGCTGCCCTTCCTTGTATTGTTTTCTGTCTTGCATCCAACTCTGCCAATATAGTCCCAAAACCCAGAATTGTATTAGACAGGTTTGACAATGTTACCTTATGTTACCTGGAAGTGATATTCTCCTCCTATTTAAACCTTGACAATGCAAATGAACTGTTTCCAGTTTATCCTCGACACAACAGACATCCAATACAATGCCAGCACTTACCACGTACAGATATTTTCAGATGACTCCTCTATCATGGGCTGCATTAATGACAGAGACAAGTCAGAGGACAGGATGATTGTGGAGGACTTTGTCTTATGGTGCAGTGAGAATCGCCTGCAACTCAACCTCCACCAAGACAAAAAAGCTGGTGGTGGACTTCCGGTGTGCAAAGTAGCCTTGAAACCAGTCACCATTCAGGTGGAGAACATGGAAGTTGTGCAGAGCTACAAGTATCTGGGGGTCTACATAAACAACAAACTGAACTGGTCTGACAACACAGTGGTGCTGTACAAGAAGGGCCACAACGGACTGTACTTCCTAAGGAGACTCAGGTTTTTTGATGTGTGCAGCAAGCTGTTGGAAATATTATATCAGTCCGTAGTAGCCAGTTTGGCATTCTATACTGCAGTCTCATTGGGAAGCAACTTGAGCTCAGAAGAAGCACAATGCCTGAACAAACTTATCAGAAAAGCCTGCTTGATCGCAAGGCAAACCCTGGATACACTGGAAGAAAGGATGGTGGCAAAATTAGCGTTAGTTAATGCTAATTAGTAAACGTTAAAATTATACAAAGTTATTGTCTGTCTGTATACCTGCATTGTTATCACTCTTTAATTTAATAATTCAATATTGTTCTTTATCAGTATGGTGCTGCTGGAGTATGTGAATTTCCCCTTGGGATTAATAAAGTATCTATCTATCTATCTATCTATCTATCTATCTATCTATCTATCTATCTATCTATCTATCTATCTATCTATCTATCTATCTATCTATCTATCTATCTATCTATCTATCTATCTATCTATCTATCATGAAAAATTCCCTCCAATCCCTCCAGGAGGTGCTCTTTTGGAGCACTTTTAGCCTAAGGCTCAATCCACCACAGTGTGCTAAGAAGTGCCTCTGGGGTCTTTTTTTGCCCACTGCTATCAGGCAATTCAGTGCTCTCATTTTGAAATTTCTGCGCAACATACATTTATTTATTTTTATTTATTTACTGATTGATTGCTTGTCCTGTGACTATTTATCCTTTTTTTATGTTTCTGCTGCCATTTGAATCCAAATTTCCCCTTGCGATTAATAAAGTATATCTAATCTAACAATAAACTTGCCCATGTCACCATGTACCCTTCTTGCATAAAAGGTGATTGGTAATGAGTGCAACTTCACCTTCAGTACTGTGAGGAGGTAGTTTACAAATGTTAAGGAGTTTGGTTGCTTTGTGCATTGGGAAAGGCAAGCCTGCAGTAGCCTGAGAAATCAGAGGTCATTTGCTCTATTGTATGACATGCCACAGGGTTCTCGGTTTTGCAGGGGTATAAAAAATCTGTATGCATTAATTTATTTCAAGCATCATTTACATGCTCCCTTGTCAGGAGGGCAGCATGGGAGAATTGAAAGAGCAAAAAATAAGTAGCACAGTTCAGTTCTAATGCTACAGATAATATACAGCAGACTAATGAAAAAAACAAATTGTCCAGTTTCTTTGAGAAGTACACCTACATCTTTAATCTCATCAAAAGCCAGCATGTGCCAGGCCCTTTACCAATGCTGAACTAAAGTTTGTTGCAGTAATATTAGCAGGTCGATTCAAAAGCATATTTTAATACCAAAAACACTTCTAGTTTGGTGCTTTTAAAAATTCACCACTCTGAGTATCCATGTATCCATATGTTATTAAATCCACTTAATTTTACTGTGGCTTAGAATTGTTAATTATTCAAATTTAACCATCTTTGGCATGTGGGAGGAAGGCTGGAGTATCATGCAAAACAATAATATTAAAATATAGACAGAGAGGGTTTAAAATCCACGTTGAATCAAAACAAGTCTGCAGTAGTCATGCAATAGTAGTGGTAACCACTGCAGCATGGGCTACCCAGAAATGAAATTAAGGCAAACGTAGAGTACAGTGTGAGTGACAAATCTTTTACAATATACAGTACATAGTGAGACGTCCTACTGCTAAGGATTCAGATAGATAGATAGATAGATAGATAGATAGATAGATAGATAGATAGATAGATAGATAGATAGATAGATAGATAGATAGATAGATAGATAGATAGATAGATAGATAGATAGATAGATAGATAGATAGATAGATAGATAGATAGCACCTTATTTGTCCCCAGGGATAAATTTGGCTTTTTACAGAACCTCAATAAAGAAATAACTGTTATTATTTCATGACAAACAACAACGTCCTTCTCAAAGACACACCAAAATTATTTCAGAAGAAAGAAAACGTGTGACTTGGGTAAAGAAAAAGAGAACAGTTCCAGTCGCTGTGAGACATTATATAGGTGTATTGCTGTGGGTATAAAGGAACCTCAATCACGTTTCTTCACACACTTCTGCTGAATTAATTTGTTGGCTGAAAATACTCAGTGTATCAGAGAGAAGATGTGCAACATTGTTCATAATAGCACTCCACTACTTCCTCCATGGTGTCAAGAGTGCAACCCATAACCGCGTCTGCCTTATTCATTAACTTGTTAATTAGATGGTCCTCTGTGAGTACAGCTGACATAGGACACTTATTGATAATAAAGGACCTTAGTATGTTAAAGACAGAACCAGGGAAGATTATTTTAAAACAGGGGTGCAAAACATATGGCCCACGAGCCACATACAGCCTCCCCCCAAAATATTCTGGTCCAACCTGCGGTCTGATTAGTCAAATACAGAAAAAAAAAAATCAACTTGTGAAATCCAGTTTCTGTTTTATCAAGTAGATGTTCTTTATGGGTAGTAACGGTGTTATGGAGCGTTCCATTGCCATTTTAATTTAAAACGCACTAGAAAAAATGTCTTTATGGAAAAAACAAAAGGGTAGATTCTAAATTTCGAGTGTTGTACTAGAAATAACAACATATTTTTTTATTAGAAATAAACTAGCAAGAGGCTGTTCCTAAAGAATTTAAATTATTATATTCGAAGGCACAAAAAATATCATAGCGAAAAAATACTTCAGATATACAGGACAGCTACCAGCCAGACAATATCAATGAATTAATTGCAGTTCATAGAAAGCAGCATTCTTTTTTCACTCATATTCCTGAGATGAATGATGCTGTTCTGAAGGTGAGCTATATTAATACCAATGAAACTGCATCCACATCAAAGTGATATTCTGAAGGGGTCTTCATTGAAACATGCATGTTTGAGAGCAGCTGAACTAGTGTGTCCCAACAAGTGACAGGGTTTTCCTAGTATACGTTGGTTGAGAGAAATAATAACAGGCAGAATTACGGACTTATCGCAAGATTCGGGCAGGAAAAAAAGTTTTTTTTATTGAAATAGATGATAACACTGATAGTGTGTCTGAACTTGCAGTTTTCATCAGAGGTGTTGAAGAGTCTTTAAATGTCACTAAACAGTTTGTTGAACTGATTCTTATGATGGACACAACTACTACTAGTGACATTTTCATTTGTTTAGTTAAATCATTGGAGTGAATTTGGCTCATGCTGTTACTCTGGCCTTGGATGGTACACCATCAATGTATGGGGAAAAGCAGGGGTTTATACTACCAACCATAGAAGAAAAGTTGGCCATCAGATAAGGGCATGTGTGTTTTCACCCCAGGATGCAGACAGTGGATTTTGGTAAATTTAGTTGACAGAAGCCTTCTGCCATCAACTATTCCACCATTTACATACATTCTGTTATTTTAATGTCCTTACATGAAATACATAAAGAAATGTTGACTGAATACAAGCAATAAGACTTGTAATATATGGGTTAGCCCTAATTTCTAGCACCTGCATAAAGGTTTGACAAATAGTTAAAATATACACAAGATGATGGAGCAAGCCAGTACAGGCAGACTGCAGTATGGTTGCAACTGCACAAGACAGGAGTTCAGCCTTACACACAATACAATTAAACAATTGTTGAATTTCCACTTTCAAAATTCTGTGACCAAAAATGATGATTTGCCAGGTGAAATTTATTCTAGAACTGGCAGTCATGGGGGCCTCTGATGATCAAAGTAATGCTATATCTAGCTCTGTGAAAAAATTTAGAAGCCAATGGTTTTCTGTTCCAAGACATTTTCACGTACCAAAACTAGCCAGGCACAAAAAGAGAAAGAGTGCTTAGCATGGTTATGGGAAGGTACATATTTTGTAAAATTCTACTCTGGCATAGAAAAGTTTAAAGAAAAACCAGCTCACTTGTGAAGTTTAAATACTGTCATGGTCAGCATGTCTGGGCTGGCATCTCTGCTGGGATGGATCCTGGTCCATTACCTGGCTGGAAGGCAAGGAGAAAGAAAAGGAAGGAGACTGAAATTATCAAGAAGTACCAGTAGTGTGTGGAGTATGTCAGCATCCCGGCAGGGGCAGATAAAGGAGCCATACATGCTCAGGGGGAATATAATATGGAGCAATCGGGGAGGAATCCATATCCTAGATGGCACCATTCCAGGGCCTTGGTACTCAAATGGACACCCGCAGGACATGCTGGGAATTGTAGTGCCGTGGAGCATCACTGATAGCCTCCATGGGTCCTGCCAGAGGGTGCTGCAGGGATTTATGCTACCTACTTTTAGAGAGTTTTGCTTGACCTGAAAGTGCTTCCAGCAGGATATTCCCTAGCATTGGAAGTACTCCTGCGACTTGGATAAAAAAAGTCACTCTGCCTCATCTAGGTGAGTTAGAGTCAGGTGGAAGAAGGACAGAACTGACCTGGAACGTGTAGAGGTGACGAAAGAGAGAAAGAAAAAGAGAAAAAGCATTGTGATTGTGCTTGTGCTTGTTTGAAGGTTATTATACTAAAAAGAAACCTTTGTTAATGTAGTCCTCTTTAATAAAATCCCTGTGTGCGTCCATGTGTCCGTGTGTGTGTGTCTTCTGGTGAAGTGCGTATGCGCGGGGCACTCTTTAATAAAGGACATCATTGCTGGGGAGAGTGCTAATTGGGTACTCACGGTCGCGCACATAAAATCCATTGCTGGGGAGACGCCACATATACAATAATCAGCTATACGCCAGTACAGATTAAAATACTTGCTGGGGAACTGCACAGTACTTGCTGGAGAGACGACACAGCCACGATTATCAGTGCACGCCACACATTACATCAGTTCCTGAGGAGACTCTGCTGATTGCCCACTGTTGTGACAGAAAATTAAACGCATATTATGGACAAGGCGGAAGTACAGGGAAGGGCGGAATGAGTGGCAGAGTCACCGGCCACTCTAGCAGATGCTTCAAAGGCTGCCTGACGCGTCAAACAAGACAGAGAGGGCGGGACCTATAAAATATCGCGCGGCAGATCCAATCGGATTTCGGTAAATGAGGTAACACCTAAAACATAAGGCACAAAAAATACAGTCGGGTACTGATACACGGAGACCATCTTCCCCAAAGAGGTGGGATTAGTGTTTGTTGTTGTGCAAGTGTTCACTCTGAGGATGTCAGATTTGCGATTAAGAAGCTTGGCACAGTAAAGTGTCAGTCGTTGAAGGGATTTTCCTAAATATACGAATTTTCATGATATTACAATAGGATGACTTTTAAAAGTAGATTTATTTTTCGCGCACATAAAATCCATTGCTGGGGAGACGCCACACATACAATAATCAGCTCCACACCAGCACAGATTAAAATACTTGCTGGGGAACAGCATAGTACTTGCTGGAGAGACGCCACAGCAAGCTAAAATAAAGAGAGGCAGGATAGGAGATCTTCAAACAGACACAACACATCAATCAACAGCCACAGAGGAGAGGATAAATGTAATATTAATTATACTTACTGTATTGTCATATACGCTTCTATTTTATTTTTATTATTATTTTACTTTAGGCTTCTTGCAAAAACAGAATGAGGTCAAGGTCCCTTGCCATTTAATATAGACTGTTCCTACTAATGTTTATGCACTACTGTTCTAGCATCCGTTATTGTAACGGGCTTGTCTAGTTAATTATAATAAACCTTTAACTTAACCTCAGGACTTTGTGAGGTCTGTGAGGTTGTGATCTGGGGTTTGGGGTGCTGCAGGGCCCCCTTACTGGACATAAAACTTAATAATCTTTACTTGATTTAGCACACTAATCCAAGAAATAAGTTACAATAAACGACAGTTCAAGTGCAAGCATGAAAAAGATTCAGCAACGAGGCTTGGAACATTTCTAAAGATGTCTCCTATAGTGTGTTAAGAAATAAAGCTAATGACAAGGAAATTCTCCAGGCTCTTGACTTTGAAAAGGTATATGAATCAAATTAAAATAAAAAGTATAGCATTAATTAAGAAAATGAAAACAGAATCATGGGTGAATTACTTAACAGGCCCACAAAAATATGTCATCTGTGTGTGCTGAATTTAGGTACAATTTACACATTTCTTTAACTCACTTAAAATAGAAATACTGCCAAAATTATATCAGTGCAGTTTTATATGTAATCAAATTATAGCAATAATTCTGAAATTTTGTTTATTTTACCAGGATTCTTGTTCATTTTAATCATTTATTTCCAGTATATCAGTCTTCTTAGGTTAATTACTCTTTGAGATGGGCAGTTGTAAGATATAAGGTGGAAAGAACAAATTACACTACACATAACCTCATATAAATATCTGTGGCAAAAGTTATTCAAGTTTATTCTTTGAAATGTTCATTCCTGTTCAACAAATTAAACTTTGCTTGATCCCCGGTCATGTTTCCTGAGAAGTTCAATGATACTCTGCACTTGATTAATATGCTCAGTGGTTTTTTTTTTTGGCTTGAGCAAACAGACAGTCAAGTTGTTTCCAGTCATTTAAAGGGTATCCATGTTGCCTTATTTAATTTAAGAGTGTTGAAACAACATTTTTCCAGTGTTATACTTATGAAAGCTAATTCCCTCCATACACTACTTCCTAGATTACATCAGAACTTGCAGAGGAGTGGAGTTCTTGCAATATGAAACCATGCCAACAGCCAGCGGTATCTCCCTTTTCATTCATGTTGTGGCTGTGCACAGGGATAAAGATATATACACACACACACACACATATATACACATATATATACATTTGATATATCTTCCCATATGACTTTTTAATTTATCTTTGTAATTTAATTTTTTTGTAGACCATGTTGTCTAGAGGCTAGTGGACTGTAAACCATAAGGCTGATAGCTGGCCTCTAGCTAAATGTGAGGCCTTTTGCAGGTCACATTACCTGTCACTACTCCTACTGTAAATAAATAAGTTAATTTACAATAAATCTTTACTCTTCTTGTAGAGGGTATTGTGTAGGTCTATAGCATAGGGCTTACAAAAAGAGTATGTAAATGAAGATGGTTTGATTGGATCTGCTTTGCCAGGATGGATATTTCGGTATTAAGCTCAAAATATGCTAAACTGAGACAACAACAGTTCATTAACCTCTAAATACAATGCAATCTATTCTAAGAACTGTACCTTATTTGACAGCTGCATCACGCTGTAACTGATTTAACCATCAAAACATCTTTATTTATTTAATTTTAAATATTTTATTCTACACATATCTTGCAAGCAAATGTAACATTTGTGTTGTGTCCTTTAAGATCTTCTTCTGCAGCTTACTAGCATATTGTGCTGCCAAAGCATTAAAGGATTAATGAAAAATGACATATAAAATGCAAAAAAGGGTGGCAAATAATTAAAAGAAACGTCACTCCCTTCTTTTACAATATTGGAATTTATTTGGTTGTGTGGAGATGGAGAAGGCAGGGCATGGAAGAAGCAATGCAAATTTAAGATATAATGAAATATAAATATGAATCAAATAACAATAATTATAACAAGAAGCTTAGCTCTAGAGCAAGGTTGGCATGAGCTGTGGTTTAGTGGCTTAGCATTTAATGCAATGTTTTACTGAAAATTTGGTTATTGTGTGAATTAAGTGGCATTTTATTCCTATCCTAATATGAAGTACTCTATGATATCGGCCAGTATTTTACAAATAGTTTTACAAACGTAAATAAAATATGAACAATGTATAGTTCTTATATCTTTTTCTTTGCAAAAACAATATCAGAAAATGTTTTTTTTCTGAAAATGTATATGTAAATGCCCCAAGATGGTTCACATTAATTAATATGTTCTATGAGGAGACCTTAAAAGAATTCGATTTCTACAGCCTGGGGAAAAACTTGTTAAAAGGGTCCAATTGATGTATTCAGAGCCCTAAATGAAACAGACAAGGTCACCTCAGGCTTCTACTTCAGAGTGAACACTTAGCATAATAAGGAGGCCTGGACAAGTTTTAGAAGATAAGGTAGAATACAGGCTTTATAGGTAGAAGACAATAAATATAAAGAGGTCAATGATTATATTCTGAAAACAAGCATCTTTCAAGCCCTTACTCATTATTACGAGATTTCCCCATTTATTTCTTTAGAAATTTAATGATTTAATTAATGATTTAGTAATGAACTGAAGGCTCATTTCCTTCCATCCATTTTTTTGGCACTTCTCCAGGTCCAGATCACAGGGCCAGCAGTCTAAGCAAAGATGCCCAAACATCCCTTTTCCACACCACCTCTTCCAGCTCCTCCAGGGGGATACCAAGCGTTCCCTGTCCAGCTAAGACATATAATCTCTCTAGCATGTCCTGGGTCTTCCCTGAGGTCTACTCTCAGTTAGGCATGCCTGAAACAACTCCCCAGAGAGGCATCCAAGAGGCATCCTAATCAAACGCCCAAACCACCATAACTGGCTCTTTCCAATATGGAGGAGCAGGGGCTTTACTTTGAGGTCTTTCTGAATGTCTGAGCTTTTCATCCTATCTCTAAGGCTTAGCCTAGACATCTTTCAAAGGAAACTTATTGAACTTCTGTGCTATTCACAGTTTCTCAATAATGAACACCATGTTCAAGAATAAGGGTGTTCATAAGCACACCAGGCACCAGAGCGTCCTAGGCCGTAGGTCAGTGATCAATTTTTCATTATTGTCATAAGATTAACAACTGTATATCTTGGACACTCTGGTGTAAAGAGAAGCTGAGCTGTCAGCTGATCATCATCTGGTTGTGATTTGGTTTAGATGGTGGGGAAAGATGCCAGACAGACCAGGCAGACCTAAATGTATAGTGAGGGTGTGCTGGGCATGTTTGGCAGACACCCCTTTCAGGGAGATCTTCAACCTGCACCTCTAGCCTATTTCCTAGTATTAATTAATGATTAATGATGATCTCTGCTTTTGCACTGACATCCTGAAAAATGATAAAATGTCTTACCCTATCTTGTAGAACAAGTCACAGTTGTAAGAGGATCATTTTGGCACTGCATTTTCATTGTTAATGTTATCAGCAGTCCATATTTATAGGTGAAAACAGAAGTGGACTACCCAGTGAACTGACAGCTTAGTTAATCCTACATCACTACCACAGTCCAGTTCATTGCCCATAGTACTGCTGATGCTGCACCATTACTAGCTAATACCTCTCTATCCTCATTTACTAACAAGACTCAGCAGAATGTAAGCTACACTTTTCAGAGAGAGAACCATGATCTCACATTTCTTGGTGCTATTTCCCAGCCAGAATGTGTTCCACTTGGTTTTGAATGACACTTACTTATTCCCAAAGTTATACTTGGTTTGTACTAAAAGAATCAACTTCAGGACAAATTCTGGGTCCTCAAACCAGAAATTTTCTAGTCCTTGGCTGCACCTTTAAAACCTATCAATGAAAATGATTTGCACAGCGGAAAATAAGTCTCGCTCTTGACCAAATTCAATGCCTAAATTAACAGAATTGGTCTAAGAATATGGATAAAACACACACTTTACAATTACATCTTTTAGACACTGTGAAGCCACAGAAGCCCATACTCTTCAAGCAGCTTTCATTGGAAAGCAGACACATACGTCTTCTGCATGCTCCTAACACAGATGCAGACAAAAGGACCACTTAAAGCCTTATGAGGCACAAAACGTTCAAAGGCTTTACCACTATTCATTTTCACGCAATTGTCTACGCTCAGGGAAAATGCAAAGTATAATTAGAAAAAGGTTTTTATTCCATTATGAAAAAAAAAAATGAATGAAAGAGCAGACTTCTTCTAATCATCATACCATGTGTTTGTTTTGTGACTCAATTTCTGATTAATGGATTTCCCTAACAATATGCTTGTCCTTGTTGTAAGTGACTCTATTTATCTGGCAAGAACTGATTACTTTAATGTAGAATATACATTGACCTTCTGCACAATTACATCCATTTCTAAAATATTAATAAGCTTTGTCTATACTGCACATTAAAAAGCATTTTATAAGACAGCGTTCAAATGTGATGGCTTCTTAAATACAGTATCATTCTTGAATGGGTAATATGAAAATCTTCAGAGCTGCAACACCTTATGAATTGCTGAGAAATAGCAGCACTGCTACACACACAGGATTTTGTCAGGACTATAAACGCAGTATATGACAAAGTGCATTGTGTGCAGTGAAAAACAGCAGTTTCAGCCTTCAAGGGCAAACCATTATCATTCGATGTTTTGCATCAGAATACTAATGTAACTGTAGATGAAAATGGATGACTAACTCACATCTAGAAATGAAAGCATCTCAATCAATTTTCATTTTATATTCAATTGAGGGAATACTTGCTGTAAAAATAAAATAAGGGTAAAAATGTTATGTTGATGTAACTTTCTCTTCTGGTGTTAGGGAGGTATTGCTTTTAATGCTTACACAACCACCTACACTTGCACTAAGCCTGTTTAGAAATTACAGTTAGGTTAGGTTAGGTAGACTTCATTATCCCAGAAGGAAATTTATTTGCAGCAGGAAAGACAGAAGACATTGTTACAGAGATCCAATAGATAAACAAAGACACATCATTTGATAACAATGTTATTGTATAAATGCACACTCATGATTAGCACAAAGAAGAATGATTACTTTCAACAGTACAAAAAACTATAATGTAGAATTTAACATTTAGCAGCATCCCTACACATAACAGAATTTAAAATGCTTATAGCTCTAGGAATAAAAGAATTGTTAAACCTGTTACTTTTTATCTTTGGAAAACTAAATCTGCAGCCTGCAACAGCTGGAATTTAAAGCAGTGATGATGGTTACTGTCTGACAGAATTGAGTTGGCTTTCTTTCTTACCTGTGTGATGAATGGCCGGGTTCCATGCCCGGCCGGGACACCCCTGCTGTGTATGTTCCGGGGGAGCAGCCATGGACAGCTCAATACCTCCCCCGGGGCACTTGGTGGCAGCCTCCCTGGCCGACGCTGATTCCCCAACCTCCCGCAGGGCTCCATGGGAGATGGAGTCCTCCACAGCTTGGTTGGGGCCCGGGGTGGCCGCTAGGGGGGGCTGTCTCCTTCCAACAGCCTGGCTGGACTATTCTACAGCCCCACCCGGAAGTACAATTAGGACCAGGTGGTCAAGCACCTGGAACACTTCCGGGTGGGTTATAAAAAGGGCCAGCCACCACCACTCGAGAGCGAGAGTCAGGAGGAGGAGGACTGAGCCTGAGGAGGAGGAGTGGTGGTGGTGGTAAAGGAAGAGAAGAGTGTTGTGGATTTATTGTGAGTGTTTTGGGACTGTGTTGAGCCTGTGGGACACGGGGAAGGCGTGCCCCACGGCTGAAGAAAAATAAAAGTCCATTGATTTATTACGTACCTCTGGGTTCTTCTGTGCTGGGTCAGGCGCTTATATAGCGCCTTTGTTACACTGTTTGTAATACTTTTCAGTGGCAGGGGTCTGATGTGAACCAATAATTTTACTGCTAATTTTAATAATGTTGTCAAGATGGTTTATATTCTTATTGCTGAGTTTGCCAAACCAACTGATAAAAGCAAATGTAACACTAGATTCAATAAAGGACTTATAAAAAAGTGTCATTATGGTTTTGCCCATTTTAAAACAGTTGAGGTTCCTAAAAAAGAAAGGTTGTGACTGCCTGTTTTACATATTTGATCTGCTGTGTTATGATCAAAGTTAAGTTTGTTATCAATGATTGTTTCCAACTATTTGTATTGCTCTACCATCTTCACTGTCTCCATGTTAAATAAAGTTGAGACAGTGGATGTGGGAAGGACCTGAAATCCATCACCATATATCACCATATATATGTATAAATGACAGAGTCATCTCCAAATTTCAGGATTTGTCTATCGTTGTAGTCAGGTGTATATAAGATAAACAAAAGAGGTGATATGCAGCACCCTTGTGGAGCACCAAGACATTTACTTGGCTACCAGAGAAACAGCCACTGACGCTCGTTCTTTGTATTCTGTTTGTTAAAAGGTCCAGAATCCACCACAGCAAGTTAGGGTCCAAACAGAAACTGGGACTGGGTATTCTAGAGCCCAAAAGGTACTGGCAGAGCTCCAGTCAATATACTGCTCAAGGAGATTGCAAGCTCTGACTAGAAATAATGGCAGAAAGCCAGAAGTTGACAGCTGCCTATTGACCATTAAAAAAAAGTTCCTTTGTCAATATTTAGATTTCCTACTTGTCGTAACAAGACAAAGGCAAGTGGTCTCCAGGACAGGTCTGCCGGATATTACAACAGTTTTTGCGAGGCTTGCAACAGGAAACCATTTCTTCGGCATTTCTTTCTTTTTTTTACAACAAAGATTCAGTTATACTATAGATGTACAGTTTACCAAGCACAGTTTATATAAATTTTGAACATCTCTGCATCTGTTTTCTCCATTATTACTTGCATTTACGTAAACTTTGATTTGAATAGCAACTAAAATATTTTTGTCAAGATTTTGTTAAAAGAAAATCCCTCAATTGCACAACTGTATCAGCAAAGATCAACATCTGTATACTTCTACTTTGTAGTAATACTTTTTCTGCATTTAATAATATTTTGTTGTTTTCTTTTCCACTTTTACTATGTAGAATGTTTCCACTATTCCTAATAGTTTTCTTTTATCCTTATGCCTCCTCCTAGCCTTTCTTTATATTCATCCCACAATAACCCAAACACTATTCTTTCCATTCAATTTAGCCCCTGTGTTGTGTGTCTTGTTGTTTTGTCTGCTTAGGTCTTTTCCTGAACTCAGTATTGTATTTTCTCCCGCATAATAGAAATGTTTTTTTCCTCCATTCACAGGTAGATGTATTCTGTGATGTCTCGTAACAAGTGTACTTGGTGGGAGTTCAAAAAACAGAATGACTGAGAGCAAAAGAGTGAGAGTAGTCCTGAGATGATTTGACTTGGCAGGTCATTAATTGTAATTTCACTTGTTATTCTTGTATGCTTTTCTCTAGTCACTCGTGCTATTGTCTGGGTAAAATGCATGGCATTAATTACCTTCTATATGTATTCATAAACTAGTTTATCAAAAGCTTTTTCAAAATCCAAATTTAGCAATGGCAGTCTACTCTCAATCATTAGTATAATTAATAGCATTACTGACTAAGCTTAATTTTATTTTTCCTCCAGGGACTGCACATTCTTAAGTTGGCCGAATACAACCTTCTAAGATGTTACTAATTTTACTCACTTACACTTAACAATATTCCAGTATTTACAATAAATTCAATAATCCTTGAAAATAAATTGGTATTTGACGAAAGTTACAGAGCTGTGTCATGTGAAACACTGGTATGTGAATCAATTTTTCATTTCTTTCTTCGAGTCACAAAAAGTAAGGCATGACATTAGAGAATGTAACATTCTCAGTGCAATAGTCACCGGTCACCTATGATGATGTTTAGGATTAAGTGGGTCGGAGATGATGTGCTTTCTTAATAAGCAATGCCACTTAGTTGTGCACAATTTTTGCATACATATTCATGTGAGGATTAACATTTAAAATTTTTTTGAAGAGTGTGTCTGTTCAGGAATTCACTCAGGATGATGCCTCCCATTCAGCTGTTTTCCTTCAAAATGAAGACTCTGAGATTACCGAGTACCCTTTCCTGTCACTGCACCATGTGAGGTCTCTTTTTGCTCTTTTATTTATTTATCTATTTTGGATTTTATTGATTTTAATAACAAATAACATTCCATACAAATAAGTCAAGTTTTACAAGACTTGGTTGAAAACAAATCAACCCCCACCCATGAGAAAGAGAGCTAGGTTGGCAGAGTAAAACTTTTACTTTAAGCTAGTAAAAATAAGTAAATAGATCCATCCATCCATTATCCAACCCGCTGAATCCGAACACAGGGTCACGGGGGTCTGCTGGAGCCAATCCCAGCCAACACAGGGCACAAGGCAGGAACCAATCCCGGGCAGGGTGCCAACCCACCGCAGGACACACACAAACACACCAAGCACACTCTAGGGCCAATGTAGAATCGCCAATCCACCTAACCTGCATGTCTTTGGACTGTGGGAGGAAACCGGAGCGCCCGGAGGAAACCCACGCAGACACGGGGAGAACATGCAAACTCCACGCAGGGAGGACCCGGGAATCGAACCCAGGTACCCAGGTCTCCCAACTGCGAGTCAGCAGCGCTACCCACTGCGCCACCCTAAGTAAATAGATCCATCCATCCATTTTCCAACCCGCTGAATCCGAACACAGGGTCACGGGGATCTGCTGGAGCCAATCCCAGCCAACACAGGGCACAAGGCAGGAAACAATCCTGGGCAGGGTGCCAACCCACCGCAGGACACACACAAACACACCCACACACCAAGCACACACTAGGGCCAATTTAGAATCGCCAATCCACCTAACCAGCATGTCTTTGGACTGTGGGAGGAAACCGGAGCGCCCGGAGGAAACCCACGCAGACACGGGGAGAACATGCAAACTCCACGCAGGGAGGACCCGGGAAGCGAACCCAGGTACCCAGGTCTCCCAACTGCGAGTCAGCAGCGCTACCCACTGCGCCACCCTAAGTAAATAGATAAATTATTAAATGAATAAAAATAAATAGAGTAAAAAAAAGAGGGGAGAGAATCTGCTTCCTCAATTAAAATGCTTATGCTAAAATGTTACTGATTAGTTCCTGCCAGGTTTTGAAAAAGCTTTGAACAGACCCTCTAAAAGAAGATTTGATTTTTTCCAATGTCAAATACTATATAAAATCAGTTACCCACTGACTTAAAATTGGTGAGTTAGGATTCTTCCTGTTGAGCAAGAAAACTCTACTTGCTAATAGTGCAGTAAAGGCCATTATAGTTTGTTTGTCCTTCTCCACTTTAAGTCCATCTGGAAGTACACCAAACCTTCTTTTTGCTCTTTTAGCTCTTTTTGGCTGAAATGATTGTTCTGTAATCTGAATGCTCAGAGTTCAAGTCCTGCTGCAGCTTACTTGGTGAGGACAACGCAACTAGGGAGGAGAGTGGTCCTGATCAAATTCTTGAGCAGAGACATATGGTGCTGTGACCTTGATTTACAAGTATAACTGGAGGAGTAAATGCAGCAAGGCTGAGAAAGTAAGGACCTGATTGTACATAAGAGTCAACCCCACCACCGCTAGAATCCCTGATCAGTCACTCGACATAATGGAGTTTCCACTTGAAAAAGGTATGCTGTATAATCCCAAATCCAAGAGTTCAAATTCCACCATTATTTTCTTAGAGAGAACAAGCAGCTCAAGGGGATCATCACCCTGAGCGAATTCCTAAGCGGAGACAAAGAGTAATATACATACATCATTTATTTGTGATATCGTCTTTAAAGTAAGCTACCCAGATGATGCACATTTATCCTACATTTCCCAGCACCTTCTTAATAAATCCTTGAAGTCTTAAAATGTGATGTGACTGTTTTGTTTTTACATTATTCTAGGTTGTTGGGATCCTATCTTATTTACTTGTTTTACAGTTTCATTTTGATAAACAGATGGATCAATTTCTAGCATAATTTTCAGCTAGATCCTCACACACATTTGAATGAAAACTTTTGTTCACTAGTTAATGATCTTAACAGATTTAGTCAAAATCATCTGACATAATCCTAGAAAGATTTGCAGATCATTAGAAATTTTCCAGATGAGTAACTATTGATTATTATTATATTATTATTAATATTATTACTAGGGGGGGGCAAGCCCTTCAGCTAATTAAATCACCTAAAATACAGACATTGGTGTTATGAATAGATCTTTCTTTTTTTAATAGTTTGTTCCTGTGAAAGAAAGTTTACTCGATCAAAAATAAAAACCACGACTTTCTTGATATTAAAAACCATAACTTTCTTGATATTTTAGTTTATCATTTAAAAACGGAATAAGAATCTGAAAATCTAACAACATCACATTAAAGATCGATAAATTTTGAAAAGAATGATATCAAACATATATACAGTATGTTGGTTTTAAAATAAGCCTGATTTAAAGCGTGACAGAAAACGTAACATAAAAACATCACATAAAATCGTTGCACTTTAAGGCTTAGGATTTTATATACATAGAGTATTATTATTATTATTATTATTATTATTATTTTGTTATCTTAGTGCTTACTTCATCATTCCATGATGTTGATGGTCACCCTGAATGTAGCTCACCCTTGACTGATTCCCAGCCACCTTGTTCATATTTTATCTACTAACAAATGGCAGTGTTACTCAAGCAATCATTATCAACAGTTGTTCTTCACATTTAGAGAATTTCTATTGCACTTTTACCTATTTCATTACAACTTTCATGAACATGTGTAGCTGTATTCTGTTTTTGAACACACCCTTTCCAACAATACTTTAAGGGAAATTACGTATTCCTGAGTTAATATTTCTTCTTCATATACACTTCAACAGTGCTCACTGTCTTTATATCAGTACCTGTAATAAACTGTCTTAGAACTTTTAATCAGGCTTGCAAAGTTTAGGGTTCCTCTGAAACGCAGAACCGCAGTTAGGCAGCTAAAACCTAAATGTTAAAATGTTTTAGACCCTTTTCAGTTTAATTGAAAAAGAAATCTAAGATCGTGAAGTTCAAAATTCTAAAATTATATAAGATTCAGGACTCCAATGATGGCAACAGTAAAAATTGATAATCATTTTATGGAAGAGCACATATACAAACACTAAAACAGTTACGTTTAGCTTTAAAATGACAAATGTTGAGCAGATACAGCTAAGTCTAAAAGGGATAAATTGTGATAAAGTGTGGAGAATGTTGAGGAGCAGTGGAAAAGGTTTAAGAACATTTTACATCCAATGCACAACAAGTTCCCCTCTAAATTTAAAAGCAGTAAGAAATGAAAGAAAACTCAACTGTGGATATAGAAGGAGCTAAGAAAAGGAGCAGCAATGGACAAAAAGCTATATAAAGCATATCATCTTGAAGTGAACTGTAGGGCTAATGAGAGCATGAAAATAACTTTTATAAAGGATATTAGAAGAGTTAAAAGCTCAGTGTTGCAGTGGTAGCCCTGGTGCCTCACAGTAACGAGACCTGTGTTCACATTTCGGGTTCTCCCTCTGTCTGTGTGGTTTTCCTTCAGGTGCTCCTGTTTCCACCTACAGTCCAAAGACATGCAGGTTAGATGGATTTGGTCGCTAGATCCCTGTGATGGACTGGTGACCTTTCCAGAGAACTGTTCCTGCCTTTCTCCCTGTGCTTGCTAGGAAAGACTCCAGTCCCTCACAACCCTGCTCAAGATTAGGCTGTCTTAGAAAATGGTATGGTATGGAAGGCTAAAAGGCAGATAGAGAGAATTACTATAGAAAAGACTAAAGCTGGCCTAAAGAGATTATTATTTTATTAGTAAAAGAATGGTCAAGGAGGAGGTAAAGTGTATCAGGAACACTAAGGGCATATTCAGATATTAAGAGACATTGAAATAGTAAATGCTCTAAACTAATTTTTTTCTGAAGTTTTCACGTGTGAAGAAGTCAGTAACCTCTCAGCAGTAATAGAAGCTACTAAGGAGGTACTTGGTATTTTGGAAATTGTAGAGGGAGAAGTGCTGCTTGGATTAAAAAGGCTGATATCTAACAAATAACTAAGAGCAGATAAAATTTTTGTAGAGTGCTTAAGTAGGTTAGAGAATACATACTATGTACAAACCATTCCTGGGTGTTTTTCATAAGTCATTGTGCACTAGGCAGGTTTCTATGGACTGGAAGCCAGTAAATACTGCCCCATATCATAAAAAGGATGATTGGGTGCATTCAAGCAATTATAGGCCAGTAAGCTAAACATCATGGAAAAGTTTTTCCAAAGAATTGTTAAGGAAAAGATTAGTCATTGCATTACAATAACACGTGAAACTTGCAAAGGGTAAATTTCATACAAACGTTGGAAAATTTTTCTTCACACAGAGAACCATAGATACATAGAATAAATGACGATGTAGTGTGGCAGAGAGCAGGATTTTTGGAACCTTCAAAACTTGACTTGATGTTATTTTGGAGAAATTAGTGGATTAGTGAGCCTGTTTTTGTCAAAATTGTTAGAATGTTTTAATTTAATGTCAAAATTAGCTTCACAGTTTTTCTTCCTGAATACTAATTTTAAAGAATTTCTTGCAAGAAAAATGTATTACACTTACATATTGCAGATTTTTTTTTGTGCGTATGATGTTTAGACATACAGTACACATCCTACTCAAAGAAAGCTTAGGAACTGTTGTCTGATAGTTTAATGAAATAATCATGAAGAAAACTAACAACAGAAACCTGATTATCGTCTAGGAGAAACAGAAATACGCAATCCTGGGAAAGTCATTATTATTTTTATTCTTTTTTTCAATGCATGTACAGTAATATATTTTTGACTGTTTAATTTTTATAGTGTTTTTATATCATTTCAAAAACTAGTCTTCATTTTTCTTGTGTAACTATTATTATCATAATAAAAGTGGAATCTTTGAATGAAGTTCATGTCTGTATATGCAGAAAAAATCACTTTTATTTGTGCATTTTGGATTTGCCTGTAATTACAGCTACTTTATCTTTGATGTTTTACCTATTGAGAAAATCCATTAATAGACATTTCTGAAATGGAGATCAGCATTAAAGGTTGTTCATACTTAATAGGGATATTTTTAAAACTGAAAGGTATAAATGTGAATGACAAATCCCAGCTGCTTGTTGATTCGGAAGACATAACTAAAACATTTTCCAAAACCTAAAAACCACTAGCTAACATGATCAAGCTGTCAGATGTTAACAGCATCTGTACTGCTGTCCCATTCAGCAGGACAGTCCACTAACTAATTCAGCTAAAGTCAGCTATTTAAACAGATACATTCCTCTTTTGCTTTATTCCTCTTTAAATAATCATTTTATCCATACACCATAGTTTAGAGGACAAGTAACCTTTGTAAAATTCACACTCTCCCGATAAACCAGCAAAACACCTGAGATCTTTGGGTGATTGAAAATTTTGCTCCCATTGAAAGCTCATTGTGCCACTTTCTGCATCTTGGGGTGTATTTATACATATACTGAGGCAGCACAGTGACACAATGATAGCGTTGCTGCCTCATAGCAAGAATAGCTTGCATGTTCGCCCAGTGTTCATATGGGTATTTCTCTGGGTACTTTGGTTTCCTCCAACAACTCAAAGACATGAGGGTTAGATGGATTGGTGTTGCTAAACTGGCTCTAGTGCATGTGTGTGTGTGTTCACCCTGTTATGGACAGGCACCGTATCTGGGTGTTATTTGTGGTAGAAATCAAACATCTTAATTAAAGAAAGAAATTTATCTTCTAACAGGACATATCAGTAGTTTATTACTGTTCACCTAATGCTTGAACAGGGAGTATTCTTCTACGGCATGATCAGAATGATCAAATATTAAAAGTATACAGTAGGTATATTTTATAAGCAATTGAATTTACATAACAGTATCAATCAATGCATATATTTACTGTTTGGTTCGTTTGTTTACACCCAAATGATCTATATAAAAAATAAGTCTATTTTATTATTTTTCTTATTATTCTTAAACCATTTGGGTTGAGCCACCACCCTTGAAATTTCTGTGTACTGTATATAACAACTGTCCAATCTTGTTGAATACAAGTCCATCTGATCTCTTTCTCATCCTATAGTACATTTTGTGTATTACATTTTTATCTCCTTTTTTCCCTTGACCATTATCTGCTTTCCTGATATGCCTGAACAGGTTTCTGACATGTATTAACCCTTTGTGCTATTTCTTTAAGAGGAGTGGTATGTTACCCTAAAATTATTCTTCCACATGTTCCTGCCTTGTGCAATGTAATTATTGGGATATGCTCCAGTTTCTCCATGACCATGCCCAGGATAAGATGGTTTTGAAAATGGATGGTTGGATGGATATATACTGTACGCATGTATATATACAGTCATGTCTCACTCAGTGGAAGCATATGGTTCCAATCAGTGCGTCATTAGTCGATTTTATCATTAAGTGTGTTGACTTATATTAAGGTGATAGGGGTGTGCCTCCTGTCTGATATAATTTTTGCAGCATGGACTTTGGATACAAGGAGCCACATTTGCATCAGTGCATTCTGTGAGCAGTACATTGGAAAATCCCAGCATGTGCAAGCAGGCACTGTGTCTGCAGCACTGTATTTTGTGCACAGAGCATGGCTAGGTTTTTTCCACGGCATGCAGGGATGTGTATTTGTGTCACTTCCACTGTGATATGTCAAGTATATACCTAACTTAATGTAACCTAGCCTAAGCTAACCTAACCTCAAATAACCTAACATTTGCAAAATACATACATCACAAAAATTAATAATTAATATTGAGAAACAGTGATACTAATATTAATACTGTAATACGACCGCTTATGACTGTGTTTTGATGCTATTCAATTAAATTTTGTGTATCTCCATGTCTACATGAAAAATCTGTCATTAAATTTGTGATGTCATTAATTCGGGAAGTTGTTATCCAAGTCATGATTATATATATATTTGCTTTTATGAGATGAATTAATTTGTAGGCTACTGTAATATTTGAGTTACCAAGACTTACTGTCTTTTACAATGCTTATATTTATAGAATCCTATAAAGCAATCTGACTATGGCCAGTAGTCAGTTTTTCATATGTAACCTTAGAGGTTAAGTGCTATTTACCTAATGTGTTCTTTATAATAAAATCTCAGTGCTAAGTAGCTTACTTGGTGTGTGTTACATAAGTATTATTTAATATAATCTCCAATGTTAAGTGCAATTTTCTTTAGTGTATGTCTTAGAGGTTAGGTAGCTTAACCTAACGTGTTTTACATTTAATTAAAATTCTAACTACAATAGAATACTAACCCAACATGAATATGCAGATTGTGAACCTTAGAAGCTGAGTTCCAGTAAAAAGACATTAATAATAATAACAAGCAAATAATCAGTCAAATCTTACAATAATTGACAATTTACGTAATAATTTCAACATTATAAGCAGTAACATAATAGAAATGTTATATAACAATATATAAAAACAGCAAAATACTTTCACAAAGACAGAGTTACTTATGTTCTTTTTCTTCATTAAGATTTATCCTTGTTATACTATGAGAACCTAAAATGAATAATTTAAATCAGAGATCAAAATTCATCCAATGGGATAAAGTATTGCCACATAAAACACCCATTCAACTTTCTATTGAGAAATACAGTGCAAAGAGAAAGGAAACAGGCTGACACTTTGTATGTCATACAACTCACTGCTGTACAGCTAAGAAAGAACACCTGGTGGTCTATCGCCTTCATCAATATGCACATTTATAGAAAGACTTTCAGAAATTTTTAAAACAGAAATATACCTTTCTGAAAATAACTCAGAAAGCTTCACCATAATGTTAGCATTAATTTAAGACCAAATGTGCCTACGAAGATATTACACATCATAGAAATTAATTCCAAAGATCTTTGAAGATATAAAACAGGTAACAGTCCATTTGAGTAGTGAAAGATTTATGGCAGTCGTGTTCACGCTAGGTCAAAGCATCTCCAGCTCCCTTTTTCCATGGGTAAAGCTGAGTTTATAGCTGATAAAAATGCAATTTCCTTCAATTTCCTACATACTGTATGTTCTGGCAATGCAATGGACTGTGTGATATGTCTGATAATGTATTGTTTTGTTTATGTTCCAATCTTAACACAATCTCCTTGTAAATGAATGCATACTTTACCATGTCTCCGAAAGTTGTTAGGTGGTGGAGTGGTTAAGACTACAACAACAACAACAACATTTATTTATATAGCACATTTTCATACATATAATGTAGCTCAAAGTGCATTTCATAGATTCAGTATCCTGAGTTCATGCTCAGTCATTGTCTGTATGGACCTTTCTCCAGTTTCTCTGGGTTTTCTTGCATATTAGGTTAATTGGCAAATCTAATATGACCACATTTGTGTGAGTGGGTTCCCGCGATACACTGCCATTCCATCCAGAATTGCCCTGTGTCTGATGCAGCCAAGGTATGCTGTGGACACCCCAAAACTCTTTGAAAATTTGAGCATTTAACATAGACATAAGATGCTGTAAATTCATTATTTGTTGAACATGTTTTTGTTTTGATTTGACATCAAGGAAAGCATAATCCTGTGACCTTGTGGGTATTCTTCTAGGAAGAACTGAAATTCATGCAGGCAAACAGTAATTTACCCAGTAAGACCTTGTTAATAAATATCAGGTAATGATGCATTTCCTTTGCTTTAAGGAAACCCATCCCACATTTAAATAGAAAGTGCAATGGTGGGTTCTATAAGAATCAGTAAAGTGATTGAGCTATGATATGCAACTTCTAGAGACTTTAGTAATTTATAAGCTTCTTCTTCTACTTCTTCTTCCTCTTCATCTTTCCCACTTCTATATGGAGTCAATGTGTTTGATCAATCTTCTCCATACAGCTCGGTCCTGCCCCCCCTCCTCAATCAGACCCTTTTCCTTGAAATCTTCTTTTACTTTATCCATCCACCTCCACTTTGGCCTCACTCCCTTTTTCTTCCCCTGTACCTCCATTCCCATCACTCTTTTGCCCACATACAGTATTATTATCTCTCCTTAACTTATATCAATACCACTTCATCCTACTTTCCTGTACTTTCTTAAATTTAACTCCCACTTTTGTTGTTCTTTTGATTATCTAATTTTTTATTCTGTCCTTTTTTGTAACTCCACACATCCATCTGAACATTCTCATTTCTGCCAGATTCAGCATCTTCTCCTACTCTCCCTTTACTGCCCATGTCACACTGCCGTACATCACTGCTGGTCTTACCACTGTCTTAAAAGCCTTACCTTTAACCTTCACATTAATTCTTCGATCACGCAATACTCCTGATACCTTCTTCCAGTTCCATCCACACTGCACTGTATGGGTTACCTCTACATCTAATTCTCCACTTTAGGCTACCACTAATCCTAGATATTTAATCCTCTCTTTTCAATAGCTTTCCCTACGAGCTAACTATTTCTGCAGGGAAATCTTAGCTTACATTAACAGACTGTATTAACTCCTCAGTATAAAGTTTAAAAGAAAATAAGTTATCATTCAAAATATTAAGATACTTTATGAAGTCCCTCAATGAAATTTGCATTTAAGGTATGAACCTGCAAATCTCATACTTAATATTGTAAGTGGAAAAAAGAACATGGGTTTTGTTTTGCAATTTTCTTAATGTGATCAAACCATTACAACATATTTAGCATTGTCAGCGATTTTCATTCTGAACAAAAGCAATTTGTATTAACTGGCCAGCTTGAAAAATGTGTCCTGTAATGAATTAGCATCCCACCCACAGCTAGTTACTGCCTAGTACCTGGGTAGGCTTTTAATGAGGGTGTTGTGCTGTGTTATCAAAACCATGGAAAGCACCTGCAATAGGAGTGGCCACAGTGGTGGGGTTGATTCTGGGTCAGAAAGGATGGTGTGGAGAGGATAGAGGACTCCATATATCTAGACAACTGTGGTATTCAATTATATTATAAAGATGGTTCCAAATTGATTGAATATTGCTAGAAATACAACTCATACCATACAATACAACTTATTTTTGTACAGCACTCTTCACCGAATGTAGGTGCAGACTGCAGTGAACATACAGTAAAAATACAGATTATACTAATTACTAAATACACAACTGGTACATATAAAATACAGATTTGTTAAAACACACAAAGAACAAGGTAGAGACTGCTTAAACATAAATGGAAACCAACATTATCTCTCTATTAATTAATTGATGAACTATGGCCAGAGGACTATGGTGGAGAATAAAATCATACACGAGAAAGTCAAACACAAAGTCGTATGTCCTGAAGACCTCAGCCAACTGGCCGCATACCCCCTCCTGGGTTTTTTTTATAGTGGAGCCTGTGCTGACCATCCAATATGATGAGAGAATCTGATGATTCCAATTCCCCTTTATCCAAGATAACTTTTCTATAGGCAGGAGAGCAGCATGACAGTAGAGCAGTGGCACCAAGTGCCACATCTAGATACTGCAGGGCCATCCTAACTTATGGACACATTAAGCACTGGCTGGGGGCTCCAGGAGCATAGGGGCCCATGATGTTTCTGATTCCTATGTGTGTTTCTGTTTTGCTATCAAAACAGGGGCCCCAGCATACTACTTTGCCTGGGGGGCTTTGATGCTGGTAAAATGGAGATACTGAGAAAAGAAACAGAATAGAAGAGGGCTAATAACGGTTTAAAAATAATAACACTGTGTTTCACAGCCTAAAATTATAACTGTCTCATCATAAAATAGACTTGAGAGGAAACTGTAAAAGTTAGTAGCACCATGTACAGTTTTTGTCTTTCTACCATATTCTAAACAACAAGCATGTGCTAAACAAACGGTGCTTCATTCAATTTCATCATTTCTTATCTCTATCACACTTAGTAATGATATGCAGGTGTAGAGCAGCATTTTTTTTTTTATTTAAGGTTTTACTCTAATAAAAAATGTAGTGTCATCAGTTAATTTCAAATTTATTGTCATCTGTACACAGTACAATGGCATTCCCATCTGCACATTTGACCAACACACACCAGGTTGCCACTGTTCTTTTCCAGCAGTCCAAATCTCACAACATATATTATGTAAAATAACATCACACAAATATAATGGGTAGTGATGAGTAACAATACAGTTTTGTGAAACTGTTGCTAAAATTGATTTCACATGTGATTTTGCAAGCACAGAACTTACTATAAAGCAGTTTTTAAAGATTTTTTTAGGGGTAGAACAAAAGGAACCTAGATTTGCTCAAATTGTTGACTTGATGCTAATAACACGGTCATAGGTGGCCCCCTCAGTTCCGAGGTCTATGATCAAATGGAAGCACTTGTGTAAGCAATCAATAAACTTTATTACAGTGTGGGCAAAAATAAATTTTAAACTGACTAAAGAGTTTTCTCTGTTCATTGAGAGCTTCTCTTCTGTTTCAGTGGTCATCCAGACTAGAATACCTTGCCTAGTGAACCTATGGGTTCTCCTAATGCACTGGTCACTGCATGCAGTGCTGTGATCTCTGAAGAATAAGATGTCTTTGTATGAGTGTCCTTTTATAGAGAATCAAACCCCTTTGATTGTGTTTCCTTATATTTGAATGCATTTTCTCTAAGTGACATAGAACTCACAATGGTAAAATTGTTTGTGTATTTTTAAAAGTGACATGCAGGAAGGCAAAATAATTATCTCAAGGTGACACAAATGGGCCTTGAATACACAGTCTCATGGCTCATAGCCCAACAGTTTAGCCAAAAAGCCACAATCTTCTATGGATTACACCCCCACATACTGTAACATGTTGGTGCCTCACCTGCCTTCTCCCTTTGCAAAATTAAACTCATAAATGGAAAAATGACTTATATTCTGCTAAGCTATATAAGAATGCTCCATTAGCCCTATAAACCATAATCATTCTTCATCAGTGGCATGTAATGATACTGTTACAATGGAAATTAAAATATTTCAATAGTTACATTATCATAAAGTCTTCTTTTATACAATGTACTTTTTTGTTATGCAATGAATTGTTCATGGACAGCACACTGGCTCAGAAATCTCAGAGTGACACACAAGGGTAGGAGTAATAACACATTTAGAAAGCTACTTTGAACTTCACCAGGAATTAGAAGAGTTTGTGAGCTGTCATAATTTCCTAAGAGATGCAGTTTGGGCAGAGATCATTGTGCATATTCCAGGAAAGGTGGAATTATTTGGAAACACTGGACAACAATGGGCTCACAATTTATTAGTTATTACATATTTTCACTTGTGGGAGTCAACTTTTGTTACCAGTCCTACTACACTATTAGAAAAAATACACCCTAGTCTAATGTTACTCAATTATGTTTACCTCTTTTGTAAGTCGCTTTTGATAAAAACGTCTGCTAAGCAAACAAAAGTAAAATTTAAATGTTATTAACAGCAAAATGTCACACTGGTATGCGGAGCTTTACATTCCATGAACCCTTGGAATATTTGTATTACAAAAGCTCGGGAAGGCTCAAGAAGGCAAGCAGAGACTCCTGTGGTATTGGATAAAAAGAACTTTGCAGAAGATAAGGGAGGATCATGGAAAAAGACACAGCACATGACTGTGGAAGTTGATAGAGACCACTGAAGCAGCACAAAAATATCCAAGGCTAGATTCATTGACTATGATTTTATGAAGCACTTCCTGTGGTTTAAACAATGGGATGATGATTCATCTGGAAGTATACAACTGTGAATTATTCATTGTAAAATAAACATGTCCGTTATTACATTTTACTCTCATTTGGTGTGTGTGTCTAAATCTTCCCATTTCAGTGCTTATTACAGTATTATTCTTAATGTTGTTGCAAAGTAACCCAGTACAACACGTGACTCTACAGTATATCATGGTAGTGACATAAACCTTTTGTTTTAAATGGAATCACATCCCTTTGATGATGACGATGATGATGATTATTCAGTGTTTGTTTCCTCTCAAATGATGTCTTTGCAGTTTTAGCTGGTAAATCTAGGATACAACAAGAAGCCAAAGTGAATTACCCTAACACTTTTCTAAGGATGTGTGCAGTGCCCATAAGTGTAATCTTTTGCACTTCACTAGCTGATAGATGGCCTGGGAGCCATTAATGTACCTAATGCTGAAACTATAACTGGCACAGTTCTAGTTTTACAGTTCCAGATCCTGCTAATCTCGATTTCCAAATCCTTGTATTTACTGATCTTCTCAGTTTCATTTAACATGATGTTCAAGTCGTCTGGGACAGCTATATCAATCAACATGCAGCTTCTCCCTTTCTCTTTATGCAGCACAATATCAGGACGATTTGCTAGGACTGTTCTATCTGTTGTTATTGGAACATCCCACATGATGGTGATATCATTGATGATCACGACCTTTTCTGGCTGGTGTTCATAATACTTGTCTGGCAGTTGTACCCCTAGATTCTTGCACATAGTCCAGTGTACATAACTGGCTACTTTATTATGTCTCTGTGTATATTCAATAGGTGCAAGTGTTGTACAGCCTGCAACAATATGACTTATATGCTCTTCTGCCTTGTTGCATAGTCTACATTTACTATCTGCTGGTTGTTTTAAGATGTTCTTCTGGTGGTATCTGGTGTTAAGTGCTTGGTCCTGTGCTGCCATAATTAAGCTTTCTGTCTCTCCTTTTAGACTGGAACTGCGAAGCCATTGCATAGACGCCTGCTTATTGACAAATGATCTTTCCAAGTCTCGAAAGGATTTTCCATATAGTGGTTTGCTCTTTAGCAGTTCTATTTTATCTTTACAGATGTTGTTTTTTTAGCTGAAGTTTCATATTCTGAGCTTCGGTCTCTTGCCTCAAGTATTTTTCTTGGATTTTTTTCAGCTTCTGTTTAGAGAGGATATTTAGCTTTGCCAGCATCATGATCTCTGACTAGCCTATTAAACCTGTCTTTACCTAGCTTAATGTAGCCACTTAGGCCGACGATGGATGATTCATAGGTTGACTTTAGTTCAATAAGTCCTCTACCACCATCTCATCTCTTGATGTAAAGCCTTTCAACGTCAGCCTTCGGGTGATGGATACCTCCAATAGTCAAGAGCTTTCTTGTTTATTATTATTATTATTATCTTTGTGGTGAAACCTTAGTGCTAGTAGCAGAAAACTACAAAGGCTCATCATGATTTTCCAGCAAACTACAAAACGCCTTCATAAGACCCATTTTGTAGCTCAGGGTAACCATAAAATTGTGACATCATTCACTCTAAAACATGAACTCCTACTCCCCACTGGGAAGTAAGTATTGGAGACTTCATAACTACTTCTCAAGTCCTGCTCTGAGGCAGAATAAATTCTTATCCGAGTCAGACTTTTAGTGTAGTTCCTAGGAGTAATTCTGAGATGCTTGATAAATATGGGCACTAATCAGCAACTGTGCTTCTTTTGCATCATACCGTGTCTGATTTATCCTTCAGTTTTCCTGTTTTGAATACCAACCATAAGGTACAATGTAGCAGGCAGCCAGACCCCCCTAGCAACATGAGAGGCAAAGCCAGTCTATTGCAGAACACACTTCCTCACAACCATGCAAATTTAGTCAGCTTGACCTACCTGTCTTTGGCATGTGGCAGAAAATCTGAGCACTGAGAGACACCTCCTTTTATGTACTCTATATTGGTGCAGAAGTTTGTGATTGTATACTAAAGATTTATTTACCTTTTTTTGGATTCATTTACTGACTAATAAAAAGAACACATTCTGTCCTTTCATCCTCCCATCCATCCTATACACAGAGGTCCTCAGCCCAGGTGATATAAGGACTAGTAATTTTATTTTGTATAATTAGTTATTTTTATATTAATAAGACAATGGTATCAGCATTGAAATAACAGCATGTTTAATTGGAAAAGAAGTATTTTTAAAAGAAGTAACTGGCTGGGCCCTCCAGGACCAGGATTGAACAAGCCTGCTATACATTACTCTTAACAGTAACTAACACTCCAAGCTCTTCCATCTTATTAATTTCACATGAAAATCCTGCATTAGTGTATGCCCTGCAGTTGTTATTTGATATTAAATAATGAGGCTAGCTTGTGCCCCTGAATGCAGCATATCATGTGTAATACTCTCTAGATGTTTGGTAAAAATCTGACTTCCTGATGAACGCCTGCACTCTTGTATTGTCGACAGATATTTCTCATTTAAAACATTACAGAGAGCAGTGCACTAAACGTAAGCACCAAACTAAACACAGATGCATCAAATAATATTTTTCATGTTTATCATGCTGCCTCTGAATCTACTAATGACTGGAAGAGCACTTCCAATGCATTATACGCAATATGTCTGATAGAAAATCCATTTATTTTATTTTGAGGCTGAAAATAAAAGGTAAATAATTAAAACAAACCCTTTGAGTGATACACCTTTTAATGAATTTTGGCATTTCAGGACAGGTGTGAAAATGTAAGTGTTAAACATTCATCATTGTATCCAGTTTCTTGACACACTTAACTTTAATGCATTAGAACAAAAAACCCAAGATAACAACACTAACTGTCAAAAGAGTACTGTGGAGGTGTATGACTCACATACATGGGATGGAAATATAAAAATCTATTTTTAAATGAAGAACTTGAATATTCTTTATAATTTTAAATACATTTCTTCTGAGATGTCTACATATTTTAGGACAAGAAGTGTATAAGCAAAAATGTTGTCTTTGCAGTGCCAACCTATGCCATTGGTCAGAAGTTGAATAGTCTGATACGAAGAGAGACCACAGCAGTCTATCCATCTTAAAACAGAGGTATGGAGTCCTGTGATCAGGACTTACATGTGGCAAAAATGACCTACATGGTTCATTATCCTGAAAGGATACATTACCAGCCTGTGCTGTATTGGATTGTTAAAGCTATGCTGTGCAGGTGAAATAAATCTATGAAACCACACTTACTTTGATAGTGAAGGGGATAGCCAAAGATTTTCAGATCTGTGGTCATAGGGCAGTATATTTTTTAGGCCATCCACTGTTCTGGGATAATTATTCTGAAAACTATACTGTAGAAAGTGAGACAGGAATTTTTAGAAGTTTTTAGAATTTAAGAAAATCATTTTAATCTGAGAACCACAATACTCACAGACCTCCAGTTAATCTGCAAAACACAAGGAGAATATGCAACGTCCTCAAAGACAGTGAGCAGACCAGGGTTCAAGCCCACATCTGCAGAGGTGTGAAGCAGTACAGCAAAATGTTGGGCTGTCCAAACTGGAAAACATTATATTTAAATAAGCAGTTAAATTTTAATTTGTTTGTTCACATGCAACTGTCTCCCTGCATATACTTGAATATTTCTAACACTAACACCCACCATTCATCACTTCTTGTACATTTGCTGCACTTTTTTGAATTGTGGGAGTTGAAATCTGTTTTTCTTATTATTCAGCCGCATTGTGATCCAATCTTTCTTTGACAACAGTATTCCTTTTGGAGGTCTAATTATACAGAATGCAATAAGTAATTTCAGTACATGAAGTTAAGTTCTCATCATTCATTTAAAGTATCCATCTGTAAGGTACCTGCACGGGTGTTTTGATTATGTATGTCATGTCTAACAGCATCTGCTATGTAGACTTAAAGAGGTAAGGCTTAAAGGGCACTATATCATACAGTACAATACTAATTCATTTAATTAAATAATGTCCTATATAAAAAGCAATGTACTGTATATAAGCATAGCATAGATTCTGTTATTTAAGAAAATAACAGAACAGTCAAACATAGTCCATTAGGTTTCAAATCCCAATGACATCAACCACAAGGCTGTAAGCAGCCCTGGATTGGGCACCAGGATGGTACTGCTAGTTATTTATTATTTATCAATTTTCTTCTTCTCTTTCTTAGAATGATAAATGTTTTCACATTTACTGTACTTCTCCACTTCTCAGTCCACCTTGACTTTATCATGAATTTGAAACTATAGTATTGTGAATTTAGCGCTATATAGCACCTGACCCAGCACAGACTCACACTGAGGCACGTGTATAAAACACCAAGACTTTTATTTTCTTCATCTGTGGGGCACATCTTCCCCGTGAACCACACAGGCAATACACAGTCCCAAAAGCACTCCAAACACAACACTCCCTTCTCGTACCACCACTCCTCCCTGGCAACCTTGTCTTCTTCCTCCCAATTCTGGCTCTGAGTGGTGGTTGCCGGCCCTTTTTATAGTCCACACGGAAGTGCTTCAGGTGCTTGATCACCTGCTTCTGACTGTATTTCTGGGCAGGGCTGTAGAGTTGTCCAGGCCGGCTCAGGGACCCATGCAGCACCCCCTGGTGGCCACCCCTGATCCCAAAAGGGCTGTGGAGAACTCCATCTCCCATGGAGCCCTGCGAGAAACTGAGGCACCATCCTCAGCCAGGGAGGCTGCCACCAAGTCGTCCCAGGGAAGGTATTGAGCAGTCCATGATTGCTCCCCTGGAACATGTGTAGAAGGGGTGTCGGGACCCGGCCGCCCACCACAGTATCTACTAAATAATAAAACACTGCTGTCTAAGTGTGTGTGTCTGTCCGGTCCCTCCAAACAATCTGATTAGTTAGTTTGGTTGTGCTAGTTACTACTACTAATACTTTAGTGGTGCAAAGTTCACTTCCTGATTGTGATAAGTTTTTTTTTTTTAATTAACATGGAGTATTTCACTGACAACTAATCAAATAACTTAAACAGTGTTGTTGGATCTCTATACTATACTAACAAGTCGCAAAAACAGACAGGAAGTATTTGCACAAATATGAATAATGTTTTCATAGCAGACAAAGTGTGCCCAGCTGCTGTTGGTGGTAGTCAAAAAGTAGAAAGGAGATGAACAAGCTTCCTCGAAATTACAGAGTGTGATAAGCAATCTTTCCATAATTGAGAGAGGAAGCACTGGACAAGAGAGGCTGAGATACACAAGGATACCAAGGAAAGGCGTAGGAGAAAACCAACTTACCGTGCACCATTGTCCTATATAAAAAGCAATGTACTGTACATAGCATAGCATAGATTCTGTTATATAACAAGACAACAGAACAGTTAGAAATACTCCATTAGGTGCGCAAATGATGCACAAACCAAGTCTTTTTCAAAGACAGAAAGTATTTGCAAGAATTTGAATAATGTTTTCACAGTGTAATGGGGGACTGTCTACCATTAGTGGTAGTCAGAAAAGTCACAGGAGATGAAGAAGGTGTCTGAGAAGTAGTCTTTACAGGAATGTGATCGACAGAGGAAGAACCGAGCAAGAGATTTTGAGATAACACAGGGATACCAAGGAAAGGTGTAGGAGAAATGCTGCCAGTATACAGTGCATCCGGAAAGTATTCACAGCACATCACTTTTTCCACATTTTGTTATGTTACAGCCTTATTCCAAAATGGATTAAATTCATTTTTTTCCTCAGAATTCTACACACAACAGCCCATAATGACAACGTGAAAAAAGTTTACTTGAGAATTTTGCAAATTTATTAAAAATAAAAAAATTGAGAAAGCACATGTACATAAGTATTCACAGCCTTTGCCATGAAGCTCAAAATTGAGCTCAGGTGCATCATGTTTCCCCTGATCATCCTTGAGATGTTTCTGCAGCTTAATTGGAGTCCACCTGTGGTAAATTCAGTTGGTTGGATATGATTTGGAAAGGCACACATCTGTCTATATAAGGTCCCACAGTTGACAGTTCATGTCAGAGAACAAACCAAGCATGAAGTCAAAGGAATTGTCTGTAGACCTCCGAGACAGGATTGTCTCGAGGCACAAATCTGGGGAAGGTTACAGAAAAATTTCTGCTGCTTTGAAGGTCCCAATGAGCACTATGGCCTCCATCATCCGTAAGTGGAAGAAGTTCGAAACCACCAGGACTCTTCCTAGAGCTGGCCGGCCATCTAAACTGAGCAATCGGGGGAGAAGGGCCTTAGTCAGGGAGGTTATCAAGAACCCGATGGTCACTCTGTCAGACCTCCAGAGGTCCTCTGTGGAGAGAGGAGAACCTTCCAGAAGGACAACCATCTCTGCAGCAATCCATCAATCAGGCCTGTATGGTAGAGTGGCCAGACGGAAGCCACTCCTTAGTAAAAGGCACATGGCAGCCCACCAGGAGTTTGCCAAAAGGCACCTGAAGGACTCTCAGACCATGAGAAACAAAATTCTCTGGTCTGATGAGACAAAGATTGAACTCTTTGGTGTGAATGCCAGGCGTCACGTTTGGAGGAAACCAGGCACTGCTCATCACCAGGCCAATACCATCCCTACAGTGAAGCATGGTGGTGGCAGCATCATGCTGTGGGGATGTTTTTCAGCGGCAGGAACTGGGAGGCTAGTCAGGATAAAGAGAAAGATGACTGCAGCAATGTACAGAGACATCCTGGATGAAAACCTGCTCCAGAGCGCTCTTGACCTCAGACTGGGGCGACGGTTCATCTTTCAGCAGGACAACGACCCTAAGCACACAGCCAAGATATCAAAGGAGTGGCTTCAGGACAACTCTGTGAATGTCCTAGAGTGGCCCAGCCAGAGCCCAGACTTGAATCCGATTGAACATCTCTGGAGAGATCTTAAAATGGCTGTGCACCGATGCTTCCCATCCAACCTGATGGAGCTTGAGAGGTGCTGCAAAGAGGAATGGGTGAAACTGGCCAAGGATAGGTGTGCCAAGGTTGTGTCATCATATTCAACAAGACTTGAGGCTGTAATTGCTGTCAAAGGTGCATCGACAAAGTATTGAGCAAAGGCTGTGAATACTTATGTACATGTGATTTCTCAGTTTTTTTATTTTTAATAAATTTGCAAAAACCTCAAGTAAACTTTTTTCACGTTGTCATTATGGGGTGTTGTGTGTAGAATTCTGAGGAAAAAAATGAATTTAATCCATTTTGGAATAAGGCTGTAACATAACAAAATGTGGAAAAAGTGAAACGCTGTGAATACTTTCCGGATGCACTGTACATAGGGCATGTGATATCAAATATCGAATCAAAATTTATTCTGATACCTGTTTTTGACAAGGAATTTGGAGCTAGTGACAGACTAATTTAGAAATTTAACTGGTGTATTTGTTATACAGATTACCATAGATCAAAGAGGTTTTCTCACCCTCTGCACCATTCAGAATGGGAGGTTCTGGTAGTACAATTGACCCCACAGCTTTGAGCACAGCTAGTCATATCTTGTTCCATCGAAGGGATGAAAATAAAATTGTATCATACTATAAACATGAATTCTTTCAGTTAGCTGTAGTGTTGATTGATGAAATTTGCCAAAACTTTTTTTTGCAGCAAATATGCTGTGTTCGTCGGTCACCTTGTCCACCAATGTGATATCACAGACCTGTAGCAGCCATTAGCTGAACTTCCAAGCATGGCTACTGTAAGGTCATTGCTAATCTGCTTTACATATGCATGATATCACAACCTGATCAGTACTCTAGTCAGATTTCCATTCCCCAGACGTACGGTGAAGCAATCTCCATGGTGTTCCCTCATCACTAGTTAGCTGCATATTGTGTCTGTCACTGGAGGCAAGCTCTCTGATTATTTAATATTCAAACTTTACACTGTAAAGACAAAGAGGGTGATTCAAGCCCAGATTTGTATATCCTCAACTTTGCCATGTGTACATGAAAAAATTGACTAGCAATAGTGTAGGAAGTAAAAATCAGTGTCTCTAAATGCACCAACAATGCATTTTGTTTGGAGCAAATTTTACATATTTCATTTCAATCCATATTCATTGTATATATCACCATAAACAGGATGCATCATCATACAGTGCTTTATAAAATTTAAAAATAAAAATTAAATGTCAAATTTAGCAATAGAACCAAATAAACAAACACAGAGCAGATACAAAAAACTGTCACTGCACCTTAGAAATACAGATTTCTGTATTAATTAATTGGACCTGATTCCTCAAGCGACTGAAGACCACTCTATTACCACTCTAACCAGTGACCCTGAGTCTTGAGTATTCAAAGTTCATTGGTGTGCTGGAGACATGATTAATCTTTTGAGAGAAGTCTTGTTTGGACAGAAGTGATATGTTGTATAGGTCAACAAAATCTTCCAGTGTTGATAGATGGGAAGAGAAGAGTGTAAAAGATGATATGAAGTAGTGATCTGAGAGTAATCTTCTAGGTCAGTAAGCAATAGTAGTGCAAAAGACTGAATGACAAGATGGAAAATTTGCAGAGAAGACGACCGTGATATGAGAAACTGAAATATTTGTTAGTTCTGGAGATAAGTACATCCAACTTGTAGCTAGCTATGGACTAGAAGAGTCCATATGAATCAAAAAGAAAGAGGAGACCCGAAGCACAACACATAACTGTTGAATTACCAGGAATACGAACATCAATGATGGTATACAGAAAAGAAAGAAATTCAGGTATTTCTGTGGAGAAAGAGGAGTCATTATGAGTAGACCAGTAAATTAATGTATGGAGAAAAGAAGGAAATCTGAAGCATGTTCAAAAGACTAGAATGGAGGAAAATGAAGAGAGGCTACTTGTAATAAGAAATTGTCCTACTTAAGCCACTCGGATGGGTCATTCCCAAAAAGCTGTGAAATTCTGCTTCGGACTGTTAAGTTTCTGAGAGACATGCAACAACAAGTTTGAAAAAAGCAATAAGGGCATTTAGAGGAGCTTTAGAGAGAAAGGGACAATAATGAGAATTTGAGAAGCTCTGGTAGGGGAATATTTAAAAGGTACTTGTCCAACTCAGTATGTGCAGTAGTAGGACAACTAGTCTGTTTAGTCCAAGGAATTCAAACATTTAGGGCCTAAGAGGGATGAGACTGTGACTAAGAACTTGTACTTTCCAAAACAATAAATACTGCAACCTGCCAAATCACATCTAAGTTGTCCCCCAGCTGCAGTTTAAGCTGTTTTACCTTAACATTTTGTAACATTAGTGAGATGTCTAAGATGGCATACTCCTAAATAGTGTTAAGATTAAATGATTGCACACACTTAACACACTTTGAAAACCATATTACTGGGTCACAATAAATATTTTATGCACCCTTATATTTCCTGAACCTGCTTATTCCAAAACAGCATTGTGGTATAAGTATTTTTAAGTCTTTATATGGCCACCTGCTCTGAAGATATAAAATCTTTCTACTTGAACAGCTGTTTGCTATGACAAATTCCGCACAACTTAATTTCCAGGAACAGCTCTGTTTCCTTCACTTCAACTTGAATGAAATTAAAGATGAACAAAAAAGATTACAATAGTGTTTGAGGGGAAAACAGTGTGCTCTCCGGGCATTCACATTCAGGCACTGAAACGCCAGGTTATATTCCTATTTCTTAAAAAAATTGATGTAGAGGACAGAAACCAAACAAATAATGTGATTATTGTTATTAAGAAAAACTCAAAGAATGGATTCTTTAAAGAAGTTGTTGCTACCTACTGTATATTTCCTACTCTGTATGATTTCTACCCATCGGTTAAAAAATGTCAGAGTGTATTTTCCCAGTGCAAATTTTCATGCTTGAAGCCTTTAGTAATAAAATATCTTAGTGATCCTGACTTTCAGAAAGTTCTGAAAAAGTTTGGAAAATCCATCATGTATCCTATGAATGTTTCTAAATGCATCTGCATTCTGACTTTAGCCCACCAATAGCTTAAGCCTGTAAGGCAATGACACTGATCATGAAAAGAGTTGGTGAATTGGGTTTTTAGACCTTCTTTTATACCCAGTTTATCTTATATTATGACATGGCTCTGGAAGATCAATCTACAAGTACCAGACAAAAGCTCTGGAAGCTGCTGACAATTTTTAGGCCACTGGAATTTTTTTAATGATGACCACTTCCTCTGTCTTTCCACAGTGCCCTTCATCCATCTTCATTAGAGTCTCCTCTAGCTTGATGTCTGGTCTCTTTATTGCAAGAGATTTTTTAATACTTGTATGGCCATTGTGCTGTGTTTATCGATGTTTGTTGTAGGTTTGGATTTCATAGCCCATGACTCTTCACTACATTATACGTTCTCATTTTTTGGCCAAAAAATGGTAAGGGTGTGGGGTTGGGGTCCACACTGGCACCAGATGGATTTTAATTTGTTAAGATTACTTATCAAGCACTGGCAGATAAAGAATGATGAGACAAACTTTGCTTGGAGGGGTTTAGTTCCTATTTTGTTGATTGGTTTTGCTCATGTTGCCTGTGAGGAGACACGGTTGGGCCTTTTGTTCACTTCTATTAATTTTTACAGATGTTTTTTCACTGTGTTTCTGTCCTAAAACTATAAAGGCCAATTTAATGATAGCTTTTTATACTTTCAGATGTGCAGTAACAAGATTGAGCCTCCAAAAATATACTTCACTTTCCTGAAGGGATATAAAACATAAAAACACAAGAAATCTGACAAATGAAAGGAGAGCATTCAGTCCATCAAGCTCATTTGTTTAGCTAATAGTTAAGCTGTCCAGCAGGCTTTTCCCTAAAGATGTGCCCAACTTTAGAAATAAACATTATTTTGTAAATATTGTGTATTTAAGCTTTGACATGGGTTTTCTTCATTTTATTTGTTAATTTATTTTATTGTTACGTCAATGGAATAATCAAGACACCTATTTGATTAATTTTTGAAATTTTGGTGTTGTGCTTGACTTTCAAGACCACAGCTATATGTTTGTGTCTACAACACTCATTGCTAGAGATGTGTTTTTGTGTTGCTGCACACAATGTCATCACATTGAAGTATTTAAGATACTATTACTGTATGATAGTTTGTGTGTGTGTTTTTTTTTATTCTTTGCTCTGAAAAATTGGTGGTATAAAGATTGCATTGTGTTCCATTTATTGCCATACCATTTTCTAAGTTAACTAAATCCTGGGCACTGTTGCTGGAGCATATCCCAGCAAGCATAGGGCACAAGGCAGAAACAACAACCCCTGGATAGGGTGTCAGTTTATCTCAGGTAGAACACACTGGCCAATTTAGCCCCACCAATCCACCTGTCCTAAATGACTTTGGACTGTGTGAGTAAACCTACACAGACATGGGGAGAACCCAGGAGACAAACCCTGGTCTCCTTACTTCAAGGTAGCAGTGCTATTACCATACCACCATGATGGAATCCATTTATTGCCTGACCCTTAAATACATTTTTCAGCAGTTCTCTTTAATATCATCTATCCCACTGAATACGTCTTCATAGATGTTTCCAAATTAGTGCAGGAAAATGTTGTCTCTAAGAACTTCTGTGTTTAAAGAGTGTAATGGAATCTCCTTCCTCTTCTTCTTCTCTCCCCTTTTTCTGCTCTTGTTTAACTATTTTTAAACAACTAAATATTGGTCTGATGTCAGTTCCCTTCTCTCCGAGTTTCTTTGAATTCCGAAAAGACCCTCCATTGAGTGCTCTACCCTAATTTGTGAGAAGTCAGAGAGTGTAGAGTGATACCATTGGGTGCACACCCTCTGTCTCATCTGGAATAGAGTCTTCCTGCTAAACCACCATCATGGCTCCTTATTGAACCTGGTTGTTTTTTTCTACCCTGTCAGTCTTCCCCTTTACCTGGTCAATTCTGTGTTGCTTTCATATATTTCAATCTTCCAAAATTAAGCCTTTTAAATTGTTCGATCCTCTGTCTGCTTGGAGTCCTGTACTCATTTGGGTATTAGCACTCCTTTGGAGATCTTTGACAGCCCCATGTTCTGGATATACCAGTGGGTGAGGTTTAAGTTTAATTCCTCCTTTTCTATTTGTTCATTTACCCCCCAGATGAGGACAGTCCTTAAAATACATATATTTTCCACTGTCTTCCCCTCTTGCTTCTCTTTTGTGTTTCTTTTTCTCATTCCCTTTCCCCACTCATACAGAACCAGTTGCTGCTTTATGTAAATTGGATTATAAGCCTTTTCATCTACACTCAGTTTGGCATTAAGACCTTCCATCCTGCACTACTCTATCTTAAAATACAGTTTTAAAAAGTATCACTCTTTCTTCCAAAAATCCCAAACATTAATATGTCCAGTTCAGATTTATCTACTATATATATATTTACACTCCTTAAACATGTTGCCATTGGATTGACCCATACTGATACCCATACCCATACAGATGTTTTGTGACCACTCCTCTCTCGATCTCTTCCTTCAGTTTCTTCATTTCTAATTCTTTCCTTGATCCTCACTATAAATGTTCCTTTCTTGCCCCATATACAGTATTTCTCCTCCTAGATCTCTCTTCTCCTTCACTTACTTCTATGCAGCAGTTAATCTTTTTCCATAAGTAGCAATGGCCTTTTCCTCGAAAGTTGCTAAGTAGCTTCCTGATAATTTCAAGAAAGTTTAGGTCATCCATTTAAGAAATGGATGTCTACAGCCTGACTGGTTGGATGATGAATGGCTACTGACCAGTGATGTGGAAGGGTTGTCTCTCTTGTTATTTTAGGCCCAATGGTCGAGACATGGTCCTTGTTGTCCATCTTATTTCCTAAAATATTTTTCTTACAAGATTGGATGGTAGTAATAATTCATTACATTTATATAGCGCTTTTCTCAGTACTCAAAGTGCTATCCACACAGGGAGGAACCGGGAAGCGAACCCACAATCTTCCACAGTCTCCTTACTGCAAAGCAGCAGCACTACTGCTGCACCACCTGTGAGGACCTGTGAGGTAGTAGTGTGTCCCAGTAGGAACGGTCTGAATATTTTTATCTATTGCATTTTTCTAATTAGTCATATATTTTCATTTCTCTTTTGCAGTTAACAAATTAAAAAAATAATAAAAACAAAAACTACACTAAATCATATCAGAAGATGTTCTCTGGTTTTGCCCAAGCTACAGTAACCATTATTTTTCCTATTGGTGCATTTAACTTATCAATATTCCAACCTCTCACCTGGAGCTTTTAAGAACTATCACAAGGTCACTTATATGGTTAGAAGCAGTCCCAGAAAAAAATCTTGAGGCCATCCCCAGGTGCTTAGTTCCCTTGTTCCCTGCATTGATAGATCAAGTCACCCAGAACTGATCCTTAGGCTGCATGGCCTCATTCATTTTGTAAACCACAGTCCTAAGAGTTCAGTTTGTGCATCTATCTTATTCTGTGAGCTAGAGCATGTCACTTAACGTGACCACTACCTGCACACTTCCTGATTCTGGTCAGTCACTGGAGATTCCCTTTATTATATTCCGACACAGAAGAAGCCAGAACACTGAGTGATTAGAGAAGCAGATCAGGAAATGAAAAGAGATTTATCGCAGAAAGAAGGCAAACAGAGCCAAAAACAAGGGCAAAAATGAAGCACCGGGAAAACAAGCAAGAGAGCTCACCCAATGATTTCTCAATGCAGATCAATAAACAGGGTACTAAGAAGCATATGTTATAATGTTATTAGATTACCCAATGGTCCACCTGTTATCCTACCAGCACAGGGCATGTTAAGGGTGCCTATAAATTACAGGGCACCCATTTGCCACTGTAACACACATGTCCTTGGGATACAAAAGGAAAACCAGTAAGAAAAACTTTTACAGGCTCAGGGTGAAGGTGCATAATCCATACAGGGCTAGGATTCAAACTAAGGGCTATAGAACTGTGAGGCAGAGGAGACCATAATCAATATGGGTCTCAACTAAATACTGACCAAAAGGAGACCCTAACCTGCTACCCACTCCACCTCATTGCATCATACCGAGTTAACAAGGAAGGCTAGCAGTGAAATTTCAGACTCGAGGTGGCTATTGTTTTCTGTTCAGTTTTGTTCAGATTTTTTTTGTCATTTTAACTGTTGGACGGCACTGTTGCAGCTGTACTTTGCACATACTGTATTTGTGCAGGAATTGTTTGATGACTTTCCAGCAGGTGTTCAAATATCATTTAGCAATTTACTTTACAAAATAACACCATAAGATGGTGCTATATCCTAAAGCTTACAATGTGGCTCATTTATTAGATTTAAGAGTGCTGATTGTCCCCTTATTTATCTAATGAACAGCTGTATCATGTCTGCTACATGTTTAGTGAATGCAGGCAACGATCCGGACATGTTTTGTATTTCCTACTCCAAAGACTAAAATCTCTTTTTTCATCTTTTTTGGAAAATATGAATTTTACTTGGTTGTTTTCTTCACCACAGAAAATCATAAGTAAGATCATGCAGTGCTTCCATTCCTTGAAAAGAAAAATGTAAATACTGGAGTCAAGTCATTTGTTCAGGTAAAAAGCTAAAGAAAATAGTATGACGGCACACTCTACACTGCTGCGGGAGAGAGCACCAACAAAGGCTGAACTTGCAAATGCTTCTTTAACCAGACATTAAATATGCTGTGTTTATTGCATGCGTTTCTCTACAAGAAATAACAGAAATTGAAAAGAGTGTGGGATTTTTAGATACCTGCGGTGTACTAGGGTGAGATAAAAGAAATTTCCAGATTTCTTTAATTCATATTTGAAATATTTATTTAAAATTGTTATATGCAGATTTATTTTCCTTGACATACCCCTTGTAGAGGAAGGACCAGGGGAGAGAGCATATTCAGGGAATTGCCTTCCTCAGAGCGCTAGATGGCAGCCCCCGAGTGGCACCGGTGCCTCGGACTCCCACAGGGCTCCATGGGAGTTGGAGTTTGGAGCAGCCCTGTTAGGTTCTGGAAGTGCTGCAGGTACTGCTGAGCCCTTGGATGCAGCACTTCTTCCACACCCGGAAGTGCTGCCAGAAGAAAATCATGGAACACCTGGAGAACTTCCAGGTGCTTTATGAAAGGAGCCAGCTGCTGCAACTCTGAGAGTCAGAGTCGGGAGGTGGAGGACAAAGCTTGCTGGAGGAGTGGAGGTAAAGAGAGAGAAGAGAAAGGAAAGTACTGTGTTCATTGTATTTGGTGTTGAAACTGTGCTGTGAAAGTGGGAAACCGGGAAGGTGTTTCCTATGGGAAAAATTAAAAAACATGTATGCTGAAGTTGTGTCTGTGTTAGGTTCGGGCGGCAGGGGCACCCTCTGCGAGCCACACCCTGTTGATTTGGTTTACTCATTTATGCAGCCCTTATCCACATTTGTACAATGTTGGATTTTAGGAAATCTTCTTTGTTTTATTCATTAGAATTAATCATTGTTGGATTGGCATTCTGTTGCTAGGATACATTACAAGACTCTGCAAACCTATAATAAGCTCAATTCAGAATAGTGAATGGATGGTTCTAAGGAAGCAAGGTGTAGGAGTCTGGGAACCAAAAAACAAATTGTGGGGTGACAAATGGGGATTGGTTTTTGAAAATAAATAGATTTTATGATGTCCTAAATCAATTAATGCCCACTACTGTGTTTGGGAGAAAGTATTGTAGTAGCTGGCAAACAGTTGTTCACAAACAGGATAGCAAGGCGGATGTTTGCCAGCCCTTCACAAGCTGGACAGAGTAAGGAAGGCAGCACATCTTTTGACAAGCCTCAGGAGGATTCAATAAAGGGGCAGAGAATAGCAGAGATAATTATATGACTTGGTGCTCCACTGCCATTAGCACGTGCCTTGGTCCATGTAATGCTGAAGAGTGTGAGAGTGGCTAATGATGTACATTGCTGATACTATTGTGCTTTCTGACTTATGTACTCCCACATGTCTAGATCTACAGTATTGGTATATGGCAGAGGCGCAAATTTATTCCACACACACAATTACTAAAATGTGCATGATGAAATAGCCATTGTGGCATTACATAGCTAGCATTCAAGTGTGTATTTCCCATAAAGAGTGCCTGTTCAATATGGTGGTGGTCAGACATGGAAAGTGGTGAGACTTTTGTTTGAAGATTGTGCACCCATTTTTGATGTGATTGTCTACTGAAGATATGCATATCCTAACTAACAGCACACTCCATAGCTAATTTATTGTGTATTCCATTGTATCACAGTTAAAGTACAGTGTTCAGCTATAGGCGCACTAATGGAAACCCATTATTATCGCGAGGTTTGTCATATGTCTAAAGATAATAATACTTTACTAAATTTTATAAGAGAATAATAAAAAGACCAGGCAACTTGAAGGTTACATTAATTTATAGTTCTAAACTGGCTCCATTGAGTGTGACTGTAGATGTGGGCATGGATGTAGGTCCTACAATGAACTGGTAGCATGTCCAGAATATTTTCCTGAAGTAGCCATCAGCTGAATAAGTATGTGAGGAAATGAATTCATAGTAATAATAACACAATGCACTAGAAACAGTTATGGTATCTTCAATATATAAGGACTGGAGCCCTAAATGTACAACTTTTATAGTTTATGAATTTTGTAGTGCCTACAGTTGTTACACTTCACATGTGTTGGCGTTGTCTAGCATAGTGGTGCAGCTCTTTACTCCTCTGTTATGGTCAGTCAGTCACTCAGTCATTTTCCAACCCGCTATATCCAAACACAGGGTCATGGGGGTCTGCTGGAGCCAATCCCAGCCAGCACAGGGTGCAAGGCAGGAACAAATCCCGGGCAGGGCGCCAGCCCACCACAGGGAACACACACATACACAGACACACACCAGGGACAATTCAGGATCGCCAATGCACCTAACCTGCATGTCTTTGGACTGTGGGAGGAAACCAGAGAACCCGGAGGAAACCCACGCAGACACGGGGAGAACATGCAAACTCCACGCAAGGGAGGACCCGGGAAGGAAACCCAGGTCTCCTTACTGCGAGCCAGCAGCACTACCACTCCGCCACCGTGTCGCCCTTTCTGTTCTGGTTCAAGGGTTTAACTTCTGACCTAATCACTATATACTTCAATTTTGCACATTTTTCCTGTTTTCATGTGGGCTTCTTCCAGCTTTCCCCCATTTCACAAATAAATATAGGTTAGGTTAAATTGCAACTATAAAGGTGAATATGTGCTCTGTCATTAACTGACACTGTGTCATGGAATGGTTCCTGTATTGAAATCAGTGCTGTTGGGGTAGGCTGCAGTTCCGTGTACCCTGTAAATCAGTGTATCAATGGATAAATGGTTGCTGTGAAATAATTGGTTTAATCTGGAGGCAATGACATCACTCTTAGGGTCTTTACAGAGAGAGAATAATTACATTTTCATCAATCTTTTTTTCTTGACATGGTGAGATTGTGCTCCAAATAGCAAATTTATGACCAGTTCAAAGCCTGGTATGAAAACAAAGAGTTTTCTTTGGATGAAGCTTTGTAAGTGCACTGACTGCATATAGTCATATATTAGCTGCCCCATCCAGTTACTTTAAAATTAGACTTCTTTGCAGGAAATGTTTTTATGGATTAGTTTGTGCTTGCATTATTTTGTAATCTCCTCTGTAGTCCTGTGTTGCTTTTTTACATATTTATATTCAGTTTACAAAGGATTCTCTAATTGTGATTGCTGTGCTATACAAAATAAACTGATTGCTATATACATAGGTGAGTTTTCCATTACAGCAATCTTCTCTCTTTCAAGTAAGTAATGTCAAATTTAAATACCCAAAGTAACTGACCTGGTGTCCAATGTTTGAATTATTTGCCCAGTTGTTGTGAAGTTTACACATTATCCCAATGTCTCCATGGGTTTTTAACTCAAATCCCCAAAGATACACAGATTAGGTCAACTGGTGACTATAAATTGGCCTTGCATGCGTGTGAGAGAGTCTAGAGCGGTTTCCTCTCTTGCACAAAGTCCTACTGGGGTAATATCTGGCCCTTCGTGATCCTGAATTGGATTAATGGGGTTTGATAAGTGCAATGCTATATTATGATGTCATAAAAATTGCTTTCCCTAGTACTTGTCTTTTTATATGTCATAAATTATTTACAATGTGCACCAAAAACAATTGTTAATAACATTTCCCAAGATGGCCTATGATTCATTTAGTTATTTTTTAATATACCTATTTCAAAGCAGGGTGCCAAAACCTACAACAGGTGCATCAGACTCATACTAGGAGCCAAACTTGGGGTGCAGTACCCACCGATTACAGGGCAAACTCATTTAAAAGGGACAATCTAGAGCTGACAATCAACTTGGGACAGGGCCTAGGATTTCAACTTAGGTCTATGGACATATAAAACAGTAAGGCCATAGAAGCATAGTGTAACCTGAAACAAAAAATGTTTGCAAGTATTTAAACAATTTCAACAAGCAAATGTTGATTAATGTAGCATACTTATTTTCTGTACCTGGTGGCAATGTGGTGCTTTGTTTAGGTATGACATTTAAAAGATCCAGTAAAGTGGATATGAACTCTTGAACAGGGCACTCAGTGTCTGTGAAGAATTTCAATTATGGCTGCCTGAGTTCTTCTTCAGGTACTTCAGGTTATTTGCAATGTTCCAAATACATGTGTATTAATCAGTAACTCTATATGGGGCGTGAAGATATGATATGCATAAAAGGGGAGTGCCGTGTAATGGACTGGCACTCTATCTAGATTTGGTTTCTTTCACAATTGTTCCACATTCCTATGACCCTGAAATGAAATCAAAAGCTTTCAGAAAAAAAATACTTAATAATTATCTGCTTTATGTATTGTTTATCCTGAATATCTGAATGTAGTTTGTGATCTACCATTGTTTATAAATTAACTAAAATAACCAAATTTATAATTTATAAATTTAATTGGAAATATCTGGAGTAGAGTCGGTTAATACATTTTTAATCTCTGAATTTATATAGTTTAGAATTTGTTTGCATTGAACATGTATAGTTAAAAAAGAGTTGTGGGTGCTACCAATAAAATCCATATTTATGTATGTTTGGTTAGCACTAAATGAACACAAGAGGATTTAGACCAGGATATAACCATACTTGAATATGAGGTTTTAAAAACTGAAAATGGTGCATTTCCAAAGTAAACGAATAGCTTAATAAATAAACCCATAAAATCATGCCATAAACCATGTGATTTTTTTAATTAATTTTAATTAAAAGCAAATAGCAATCCATACAATGAAATCAAACTTAACAAAGCCAAAATTCAACCTTCACCCAAAAGAAAGAAAGAGAGAGGATCCACCTAACAAAGCAAATATCTGAAGCAGCAAAGATGGAAGAGTATCCTTTTCCCTGATATAGAAGATTATTCTAAAATGTTACTGATTAGATCCTGCCATATTTTTAAAAAGTTTTGAACAGATCTTCTGAGTGAGAATTTAATGTTTTCCAATTGCAAATAGTATAGGACATCAGCTACACACTGACTTAAAGGTGGTGAGTTGGGATTCTTCTGGTTGAACAAGATAAGTCTACATGCTAGTAGTGAAGTAATAGCAATTACGATTTGTTTGTCCTAGCCCACTATAAGCACATCTGGAAGTACACCGGGTACAGATGTTAATGGGTTTCAATTGATTGTGACACCAAGGCTGTCTAATAGGCATTCATAGATTTTTGTCCAAAACGATGTTAACTTGGTGCACATCCAAAACGTGTGGCCCAGTGAGGCTGGAGCTAGACTGCAACATGCACATGCCCTGGAAACATTTTTGATAGTTTTAATCAAGATAAATGTGCTCAACAGAAGATTTTAAGTTGAATACTGGAGTGTGTTGCACATATGAAACTAGAGTGTATTCTGCGCATGGTTGCCTTTCACTTCTTTTCTGAAATGTTAAGTGAAAGATCCTTTCCTCATTGTGCCCTGGGATCTTCGAAAAGAGGGGACTTTAAATTGTTTTTATAAATTGTGGAAATGTTATCTGTGTCTTCAAGACTGATTGATATTTCTTCTGGAATAGAAATAGGTGGAAGGTGAATTGGGCAGGTTCAGTTTATCAAAGTTTATAGCTTAAAAGTAGTGGAAACATTGTGATGATGAGAAGTTAAATTTGAAGCTTAATTGCTTGTAGGATGGAAGAATATTATCGATGTACAAGTCTCTAAACATTTTAATCCCAGACATTTTTCAAACATGAAATACTGTGTATGTTTGAGATGGTAGAAAAGAGTGGTCGTCATGTAAAGGTGCAACAGATAAGAGCTTCTCTGTCTTAAAGTGCTTCTTACATTGGTTCCATAGTCTGAGTGAATGAAGTGCAATTGGATTGTTAGTGTATTGACAATAATTTGTATTTACTGGGGCACAGAGCAGGGAATATAAAGAAGTACTGCAGATTTTAATTTTATTGCAGACCAGGCTTGTGTATATTCATTGATTTGTGTCGCTGTCCAGGGGCCTCATGTAAAAATGGTACATACACACAAAAATGTTGCATACTCCCATTTTTCACGCTCAAATCATGATGTATAAAACCTAAACTTGGCATAAAGCCACGTACATTTTCAAACTAGCTCAAACCCTGGCGTACACAAGTTTTCCACTCGGTTTTGCAAACTGGTGGCACCCAGCGTCAAAGCAGTGCTTTTGTTCCAGTGTGGTTTCCCTTTCTTTTTTAAATCCACATCCCTGACATGGCTTTATCATATACACTGAAATTAACCACATATTGTTTATTAGTTTAAGGCATCTGATTGTAATTGACATGCAGGTTAGTTGCATTGGCGATCCTAACTTGTACCTAGTGTGTGCTTGGTGTGTGGCTGTGGGTGTGTGCCCTGTGGTGGGCTGGCGCCCTACCCGGGGATTTGTTCCTGCCTTGCGCCCTGTGTTGGCTGGGATGGGTTCCAGCAGACCCCCGTGACCCTGTGTTAGGATATAGCAGGTTGGGAGATTACTGACTGACTGACAATATATTAGTCCACGGAATGGCCAAACTATTCCAAATACCATAGCTGCTTTAGCATTGTTACTCTCACTGCACCTTCTTCTTCTTCTTTCAGCTGCTCCCGTTAGGGGTTGCCACAGCAGATCGTCTTTTCCATATTACTCTCACTGCACCACTCGGAGTATTTATATTACTGTATCTGAGTGTGGAAACACAGCTCTACAGCAGCTAATCGGAAAGAGAATTATCGGTGTACAGCATCAAGCACACGCTGCCTCAGCCATGTTGTCTATTGAACTGCTCCCATATGGCAAAAGCTTCAGAGCCTTTCCTGTACTGACCTCGTGGTTCAGAAACATTTTCATCCCAAGAACTATAAATAGACTCAATGAGTCCATCAAGTGCTCCTTGTAGAACTGTTTGTACTTATAAGTACAATTACCTCACTGTAAACTTCCGATACATATTGCAATGTTATAATATTGCACAACCTACGCCATTTTATAAAGTGCGTATTTACATATGATGACGATATCATTTTTAAGATGAAATGCAGTAAAATATGTTTATTACATTATACAGATAAAATGTTAACATCATTTAAATAATCTATATTTTTAATAATTAAACATGCGAGGACGCAGTGTCACAGCGTTAGCAAGGAGCTGGCACCCAGTTCAAGGATTGTTCCTGCCTCACGCTGTATTCTTGCTGGGGCTGGCACGACACTGGAAGGATATATGGATAGAATAATTAAACATGTACTACGAAGATATTTCAATGTTCCTTAAAAGTTTTGAATAATCAGAGTTCTAAGCTTACAGATGGATTAACATCTGTTACAGAGCTGATTGTATGGTGATTGGTTACTTGGAGAAAGAAAAGGAAGGACAGGAATTGGAGGTTAGTACGTTTGAAAGAGACAGAACTGCTGCAATAAATTACTTCAGCAAGCATCTTGCGTGAGGCAGGAACAATCTCTGGATGGGGCGCCAGTTCATCACTATGTTCCCATGTTTAATATATGCTTTAGTTGATATGATATGAATACTGAAATGATATCAAGTATACATCTCAGTATTTCATTTTTTCAGAGAACTGTAATATCACTAATGTAATGGATTCTGTGTCTTGTCGGAGGAAGAGAAAGCTCTTTTAAGAAGCAAGTAGTGATTCACACACATAGAACACATAGAAGAACATATACAAAACAAAGCATTTAACGTGCTACTTTAGTTACGATAGGATTTGAGAAACTAGTAAATTAAACAATTTTAAGATGAAGTTTATGATGTTCTACTTTAATGACAAAATAAACTATGTGATTAAAGTGGAAATTTCGAGATTAAAGTTGACATTTCCAGCTTTTTTCTCACTGTGTCCCTATTTTTTTTTCTTTTCTCTGTACCCTAATAAGCTTTCATATGACACTCAGATGGTGGGCTATGACTCGCCTTTTCATGGTGACTTTGATATCTGACAACTTATTTTTTATTTCGGGCACTGTGCGACTTTGTCAGCTTGAGCTTTCGAGTTTCTCCAGCACTCTATGTCACTCGATCGACTTCCTTTTGTTGTTTATACCACTGTTTCAACCAACAAATAGTACATTTTTCCTTGCCTCCACTTGGTATTCGCAGAAATTCTTCTATTTATCCCCATGCTTTTGCCATTGCCTTTTCACAGAACGCTGAGCTTAAGGGCTATTTATATTGATTGATTTATGTAGTGGAAGAACGTGGAAGTTGGCATTCACACAGATTTATGCACCTGGATTTTTTTGTGCGTACGACCATTTCCGCTTTTCTCCGTAAGTCATGTTTTAGTGTGAATTCTACGCACGGCGTTATGCATGAGGCCCCAGGTCTTTATGTCATGTAAGTTCTTGAAAACTTCTGCTTTTGGTCATTGTAGAGTAGCACTTTGGATGCATGGATGTTTAGAATTCCAAAGAAATAAGGTTATGATTGAATCTAATTTAATAAATCAAGTTTGGTCTTGTGATATTACAGAAGGAAGCACTTTCTCAATCTAGCTGCAACTTTGAAGAGTATCTTAATGTCATTATTCAGGAAGGAGATTGGTCTGTATGATGCACATTGTAGTAAGTCCTTATCTTTTTTAAGAAAGTCGGATATTAATTTTTGACGAAAAGTTTGAGGTAGAATTTTGTTGTCCTTCGCTTCTTTAAATCCTGCTAATAATAGTGGAGCTAACTTATTTGAATTTTTTTTATAAAATTCCAATGGGTATCCATCAGGGCTTGCTGCTTTCCCACTTTGAAGTGAGTTTATAATGTCTGGTAATTCTGAGAGTCAGAGGTTTATCCAGTTCCACAGCACTAAGAGCATCTAGCTGAGGTATCTGTAATGAATAAAGAACTCATTAGGTTGTGTCTTATCTTCTTCAGACTGAGTAGAACATAAGGACTTATAGTACTCTCTAAATGTGTGGGTTATATTTTTATGGTCTATTATTTTTTCTCTGTCTGTGTTTTTAATTGTTGTTATTGCATTGCGGACTTCCTGCTTATGGATTTGTTGAGCTAAAATCGTATTGGTCTTCTCTCCATGTTTGAAGATGAGCTTTTCTGTTTCTTTAGCAGTCAAACGGTTAAATTCTGATTGCAAAACCTGTCTTTTCTTATAAAGTGCCTCATTTGGAGATCTGGCATATTCCAGATCTATGCTGGTAATTTACCTGATTAACTCCGACACCTTCTTGGTTTCCAATTTATTTTTGTGAGAAATATATGAAATAATCTCTCCTCTTAAAAAGCCTTCAGAGTTTCCCAGAGGATTCCTGCAGAAACCTCTGGGGATTCATTTGTATCCACAAAATAATCAATTTGCTCGGATATGAATTCTGTACAGTGCTCATCAGCTAATGACAGGGGATTAAGATGCCAGCTATGAGATGAGTATGTTGGACATAGTAAGTTAAGCTCCCTGATCAGAGGGGTGTGGTCAGGGATAACAATAGCGTCGTACTTGGAAGATTTGATGGTGGGCAAAAAATTATTGTCTAAGAAATAATAATCAGTTCTTGAGTAACAATAATGAACTTGTGAGAAAAATGAATATGGTCTAAGGTTAGGATTTAAAAAACTCCATGGGTCTGATAAGTTATGATCCATTACAAACTGTATTATTTTTGCAGTATTAGATATTATCACCGATGAAGACCTATCCAGGTCTGGATTTAAAACACAGTTAAACTCTCCAGCCATTATCATTTTATGAATGTTCACATTAGGAATAGATGTAAATACATTTTGGATGAAATCTCTATCATCCACGTTAAGTGCATAAATATTCATCATCACTATCGTATTAAATAAATTGCCCATCAAAATGATATATTGCCCTTCAGCATCACATATTATGTCTGACACTACAACTGGGATAGTTCTGTGTATTAAGATTCCTACACCCCTAGTTTCTTTGTATAGCTGAGTAAAAAATTTGGCCAGTCCAATTCTTTTGCAACCGAAACTGTGCCTCCTGTAAAAATACTATGTTGGCATTTAAACCTGTTAAATGAGTGAATACTTTCTTTCTCTTTAATTCAAGTTTGAGACCTTTGACATTCCAGCCCACAAAGTTCACTGTTTGGTTGTAAAAAAACATGGCTTCTGAACTTTTATTAACGTTTTTCAGTCTTAGGTTAAGGTACAACATTTTTACATATGATAGCTTTGATCTATATTTTATATTATATGCCAAGTGTTATAGCTATGAAGCCCTATTGTTGGGTTGGCATTAATGGTTGTTGGGGTAGAAAGGATAAATAAGAAATAGCAAAGCTCTCTCTCAATCTCCAGAAACAATGCGACTTTTTGGAGTGAAAATAAAAAATCCAATAAATGAAGTTAAAACCCAAATACCACAGATGCAAAATCCTTGTAGTCTATGTTCTCACTCTCGGTCCCTTTCTGTACCACAGGAGACCTCAAGTCATAATTCCTCATTTCCCCAATCCCCAAGCAGATCTGAACTGTGACTGCCTGCAGCCTGCAGCTCCCCAGGGCGCCTTGCCCATCTAACATATGCTACTGCATCTGGCTCCTTTCCAGACACAGCCTTACACATTGGTGATCTTTCCTGAAGATCCATACCACACCACAACAGCTGCCATAGCTCCCAGGATGCCTTGCCCATCTTCAGATACCCCCCTCCTCTAAATAGCTCCTGTAGCCTCTCCTCCTCTTTTCCACTGCACAGTGGACACAGGCACTACTGCCAAACTATACCATCACACAGTTTGACTATCCAGCATGGCTGATGCTGCCCTTTCCATCTCCCTCTTTCCTTTACAACCAGCAATTGCTCACAAACAAAACAAAACGGTAAACATCACCTACTCTAGTGCTAACTTGTTTCTCTTTATATTTCAATCATTCCACAGATGGTGCCTATCAATTAATGTGCCACAGCCTGACCAGAGATCCTCTCATTTAGGTGGTGCTTTTTTATGTAAGCTGCTCCCTCACACTAGCTAAAATGGGCTGAGCAAAAAACTATTAAATTATTCAATTAAACAACATTTTACCTGAAGCCTAAACAAAAAAGAGACAAAAGGAAAGGTGTTAAGAGAAAAATAAGCTAAAATGTCCTAACCATCCCTAAACATTTCTTTCTGTAATTGAAAAAAAAATCTCCAGTTTGGACAACTTGTGCTGCATGCTTCAATCTTATGTAGGCAGAAAGCAATGATTCAACATGTCATGCGCCCTGTAATGGGCATCTTAAGTATAAACAAGATGGCCATGACCATGACAAACAGACATAAAATAGTGGCTATCATCCAAAAAATTAGAACACAATATGTCATCATAATGATGTCAGCAAAAAAAGATAAAAATATCAAAAAAATATTAAAACATAATCATTTTATGTTCATGAAGATTGCAAATGAAATGTAACAGTAAAACAGATTTGTTGCACATTAGTTTTGTGCAAGAATTCTTATTTCATAAATAAAGATGGAGCTAGCTGACCCTGCACTTTAGCTTTCCTGTCCTATCTTTCGTGTACTGTGTAGTAAACATCACCAATATAGGACTAATTTGTTTGAGCTAAATGCTAGCAATGTACACTTTCACTTTTAGAATACTGGGCAGATGGACAATATTACTTTTATTTGATTAAATATTGCTGTTAGTCAATCACTATTCTATTTGTCACCTTCCTGTGTAAACATTTCAGCAGATTTTACCAACACATCAACATGACATTACAAACAAGCAATACATTCTTACACAAAGAGCATCAGGTGTATTCAAACCAGCTGAAGGGTTATGTGATTATACTACTCAGAATGTGGCAGAACCCTGGCAGCAATATTTCAAACCAATTGTAGTCACTTGATACTTTTTACAGAAACATTATTAAGTACAGAATTGCTATAATCCAACAGACAGGTAATGGAAGCAAGATAAATATATTACTTGGATTGTCTTTATATCAGGTTGAATTCTGTTGCTCCTCACTTGACACCTACATCATGTTGCTGACAAGAGAAATTTAACAAGAGCCACATTTATTGATTTGTAGCATTCAATGAAATAAATGTTATATTACATTATTTTGAACAGAACTAAACACGTTAAACAATGACACAGTGTCATGTCACCTTTAAAAAGATCATCATAGTGTATCTTTATTCTTGCTCCTACTGGCACATTTCAAGACTCCTGCAATAAGAAATTTATTGTAAGTTACCTTTGTCTTTAAGAATCATGTGTAACCAGCAAAGAGAAAAGTGGAAAATGATGCTCTAGTAAATTAATTTTGTCTTTGTACAATGTAATGAGATACATTTATCATGCATGCATGAATCATAAATAGAATGGCAAGTTTTTATTGTGCATATTTTTTTAGAATTGAGTGCTATTTTCTGCAGTGTTTATTCTCTTACAAAATATATTTGTTATACATTTCAAGACAGTTTGGGAAAAAATCCCATCAGTTAGCACTAATAGGTGTTAGTAGGAAAATTAAGATTTTAGTGGAAATTGAAGAATTTAAGGGACTTCACTGGATTTTCACAAAATTTTCATTTAAAATTAAGAATACATTCTATACATATGTAACATACTCGCTGTCCCCCAGAAGCTCCGTCCATGTAGTAGTGAAAAAAAATGTAATTCTGGCAAGCAGAAGGTAGGTACGCTGCAACTTCATACGTTGACACCATATCTGATCGTGTTCAGTTCTGACGGGAGAGTGTCCCTGTGTGGGAAGAAAAGCACGTGGCCATGATATCTCTGGCAATCAACAGCTACCCTCTAAAACACACGTAGCTCTGATCTCTCTCTCAAAAACGTCAAACGTTACTCCTTAACAATCTGTAGATGATAATGTCTGTTGAAGAAACAGGTATCACTAGCTAAGTGGAGGCAAGGCATGCTCCAATACGTGGTGAGAGGTAGAGTGACTCGAACGGAGTCGGGGACATGAGTGAGGATGGCTGGCCTCGCCTAGCTCCCTACTCCTGAGGTCCCGCCTTCCCCTCTCCTCGGCCTGCAGCGTCTCTCTCGGATTCGCACAAATAAATCGCAGCTGCAAGAAAAGTATGATACTTAGCACAATGAGAGAAGTCACAAAATCAACTGGAATGTTCAAGCAAATTATAGAAAAAAACCCGATCTAAATCCTTTAAGTAGTTCTCTCATGAAAAACGGAGAGACAGACAGACATTGGATTGTATATATAGATATAGATAAGGCAAAATTATTTTCTGTATTAGGAATCAACTATTTTCTGGTAACTATTGACACTGTGTGAAGTTTGATTAAAAGTTTTTGAGAATCTGTCATTCAACATCAAAAGTTTCCATTAGAACTTGTTTATAGTGTTATGATATTTATTAAAATTGAAGGTCAAAACCTCAAAAACAAATTGCGACATAAACCATTAATTAGATAAATGTATTAAAATATTTTAGTAAAGAATCCAAATTTACCACTAATCACATGGAAAAATAAGGAATTATGAAAAAAATCAAGATCTTAAATTTGTAAAGGAAAGTAAACAAAAAACAGCCAAGTACCGAAACAAATAAGGAAAAAAAGTAGCAGTTAATCAAATAGAAAAGAAATTCATAAAATCAAAAATATCCTACATAGGAAAACAGAAATTACCAAAGCTAATACAAAATCCAAAACTTGAAGTATTCAAAAGGGAAAAAGTATAATTCAACACCAAAACCTTGATTGAATCTAAACCTTAAAGAAAATGGCACAAAAAGAGAGCCAAACAACACCACAACAGCTGAGGTGAGTGAGGGTCTTATATAGTCCTCCCAGGTAGTGACTGCAGCACCTGAGAGTCTTAATTAATGTTTTTGCTCCTGCAGACAACAGGCACAATTTAGTTTTTCCACCAGGATGAAACTACAAACACAAAACAGTAAGGACAAGAGAATAGCAGCAAGGAAAACACAAAGAAACACATACATGGGGGAGTGTTAGGGTAAAATAAAGTAGACATGAGTCACTATTAGCAATGAATTCCAGATGGCTGTTCTATAAGGCATCAAACCTGATGGAGTCTTCCACACACACTGCTCAATGCAATGCGACAAGACTGACTAAAATGACAAGTCATTGGTCTTAAATTAATTAGGTTCATTACATAACACAGTCAAGACGTACTTCAATTCCCGGAACAGATAAATGGTATCTTTAAACACACCTATCTATGTCTTAGGAAGATCCCAAAATAGTTAAACAGAATAAAAGTCTTTGGCAATAGAACTTCTCATATATAAATTCTTAAAGAAAACAAAATAGAAAGTTAAATTGTACTGTGATCTCATCTATAAAGTATTATGCTGGTACAAATCATACAGAATGCCTTAGTTAGACAGGCAGCTGTAATTAGAGGTACTTTGCAAATTCATACAGAACATTTTTCTTTACAGAAAGGCACAAGATTAATCATAAGTATCTTAGTTAACACATTACACACTTCTTACAGAGGTCCAAAAACTTCTCAAAGACATACAGCAACAAGTATTTTGAGCTTATCTTTGAAGCAGTTGCTGTAGTGCATCAAGTGAAATTTCCTCTCTAAGACATTCATGTTAGATAATCGGACAATTTTAAAATGACTCAGTGTGAGTGTGGGTTTGTTTGTGAGTCCTGAGATGGATTTGCTCATCTATGAAATTTGTTCATGATTGGTAAAAAATGGCCAGAAGGATGTTTCTATGTTGAAGCAATACTATCGTAGTAGATGTAACAATAACTTGCAAAATGTGAACTTCCCCTTTAAAAGTATATTTCCAAGTTTGTAATTTTAATCTTAATTCAAAGGCTGTCCTTTTCAATTTTTAATATGTTGTATCTGAAGATGTTTTTATCCAGCCATGTATCCATCTTCTCACCCTCTTAATCCCATTGAGGGTTTTAGAGCCCACATTGCAGAAGTATGAGAGAGAAAGCATGTAGAGCCCAAGGACTGGGTGCCAGTCTATTGCAAGGAACACTCACACGCTTAGCCAGAAGTTAACCTAAAATGTATATCTTTAGGGTGTGGGAAGAAAACTGGAATATGCATAGAGATAAAGGGAAAATGTGAAAACTTTGTACTGGGAGTTCAGTAGCTGAGAGGCATTGTCACCTAAGATTCTATATTGATGAGGCAGAATCACTAGCCACTGCTTCAGCACTGGTTTGATTCCTACCTAGGGTACTTCCACTATGGAATTAACATGGTGTCAATATGTTTGTGTGAGCTACTTCCAGGGACTTCTGTTTCTTTCCACAGTTCAAAGACAAGACACACTCTTACATAATTGGTGATTCTAGTTTTCGCAGGCCGAAAGCATCTGAATATACAGTAGGGCTGCTTCTTAGAGGCTGACCGATTCCTTGCTTGCATACACTGCTGACTGGATACCATAGTATGTTTTCAGAAGATACATACTCCTTAAAGTATATAAGGATGGATATTACCCAATTTTCCACCATATACTGAAGAATAGACAGACAATTTAGACATTAGAGAGACTTATTTTGACTTTCAATGAAAACTGGATCATTTGAAATATTTTGACGAGAACAGCACATTCTGCCCAACAAAGCTTGCCAGTCCTTTCCACCTAATTTGTCCTAAATAACGTCAAAGGGTTCTTAAACTGTTGCTCTCTACTACACTACTTGGCAATTTACTCCATGTATCTATGCTTCTCTGTGTGAATAAAACCTTTCTAAAATTTGTGCGGTATTTATGCTTAAAAGGTTTCCCCCTTTTGTCCTCATGTTCTTGTTGAACTCATTTTAAAGTAACAGCTGGTTACACTGTAATAATTCCTTTCACAGTTTTAAAAACTTCAACAATGTCAACTCTTAATCTCCGCTAGTTCAAATGGAAAACATGCATCTTTTTTTAATCTTTAATCCAATTGTTCTTTATTGCTCATACCTCTTAGTGCCAGAATTAATATGTTGCTCTAGGGTTTAGCTTTGTTAAGGCAAATTAAGAGGAAAAATCATTTGAACACAAGACTCTTGTTAAAAACTAAAATAGCAATGTTAGCTTATTGATTTTCATGACTATTGTTGAGTTCTTGGCTCCCCAGTTCTGTCCTGGTGATTTGGTTTGGAGAAAAGGACCAAAAGCAGAATGGCTTAATAAATTCAAAAAGACCCCCGTTGTGAGAGATAGCCTGCCAGTCAGCAGGGAGGGATTTCAGCTGCACTTTTGATCCTTTTATCTAAATATTGCTTCAAACAAAGGGTTTAATAAACAGTACTGTTACTCTAAATGCCCATTCTGGTTCAAGCTTACCATAATATATATAAAAGATCATGTGTTTGAACTACAACAAAATCTTTTGTAGATGTTTCCTTCTGAAATATTTCTTGTCTTGCATTTCAAAAATTATTTGAATATATATATATATATATATATATATATATATATATATATATATATATATATATATATATATATATATATATATATATACATTGTGGCAGGTGGCCGGGTCCCATGCTCGGCCGGGATGCCCTTTCTACATATGTTCCGGGGGAGCAGCCATGGACATCTCACTACCTCCCCCGGGACGCTTGGTGGCAGCCTCCCTGGCTGACGATGGTGCCTCACTTTCCCGCAGGGTTTCATGGGAGATGGAGTTTTCCACAACCCTGTGGGGATCTGGGGTGGCCGCTAGGGGGTGCTGTATGGAGCCAGGAACCCACCTGGACATCTCTGCAGCCCCACCCGGAAGTGCAATTAGCCACAGGTGATCAAACACCTGGAGTACTTCCGGGTGGGCTATAAAAAGGTCCAGCATCCACCACTCAAGAGCCAGAATCAGGAGGAAGAGGACGAGGTTGCCTGGGAGGAGTGGTGGTGCCAGAAGAAGGATTTGTTTATTTGTGTTTGCTGCATTAAGTGCTTGTGGGACTGTGTTGGGCCTGTGGGACACGGGGAAGGCGTGCCCCACAGCTGAAGAGAAATAAAGAAAGTTTGTTTATTTTACACATGCCTCTGCTTCAGTCTGTGCCGGGTTGGGCGCAATATAGCGCCTTATTACAACGTATATATATATATATATATATATATACATATATCTTAATACATAATTCGCCAGTCTCCTCACTCACTCACTCACTCACTCACTCACTCACTCACTCACTCACTCACTCACGTCCGTCCAAAGCTGAATGCGCAGTTGCCTTCTACGCAGCTGGCCGAAAAATCTTACGAGACCAACATCGCGGCAGGCGGTGGATTTACAGCCGCGAAAATTCAAAGAGAAAGGCGACTTCGACCGACATCCAACCCCAACACCGCGGGAGGCGGCGGATTTACAGCCGCAAAAATTCAAAGAGAAAGGCGACTTCGATTAAAGCTCTAGAGGCCTGAAAGGCGATTTCGACTACAGCTCAAGGCCTAATTACGCATTCATTCAATACACCTATATCAGGTTTGTGGTGCTTATACTTATTATATATTATACTATTCCACTCATGCCCGTCGAAACGGGCTCTTTGTCTAGTATATATATAGTAACAGAGGCGCTATACAGGCACCTGACCTGACACAGATGGACACAGAGGCACATATAAAATACACACAGGTTTTATTTTTCTTCACCCGTGGGCGCACATCTTCCCCGTGACCCACAGGCAATACACAGTCAATAAAGCACTTAAACACACCAATAATCCTTTCTTCTTTACCACCACTCCTCCTCAGGCTTAGTCCTCCTCCTCCCAACTCTGACTCTCGAGTGGTTGTGGCTGGCCCTTTTTATAGCCCACCCGGAAGCGTTCCAGGTGCTTGACCACCTGGTCCTTGCACTTCCGGGTGGGGCTGAAGATTCGGCCAGCAGGGCTGTTGACTCCATGCAGCTCCCCCTATCGGCCATCCGAGCTCCCAACCAGGCTGTGAAAGACTTCATCTCCCATGGAGCCATGCGACAGGTTGGGGGATCACCATCCGCCAGGGAGGCTGCCACCAAGCATCCCGGGGGAGGTATTGAGCTGCCCATGGTTGCTCTCCCGAAATAGATGCAGCAGAGGCGTCCCTGCCGGGCATGGGACCCGGCTGTCTGTCACAATATATACATATACTGTATATGTATATATATATATATATATATATTTATATATATACTAGGGGGCTTCGCCTCCTGTTTGCTTCGCTCGCCAACCCCCCAGCCTGCACTATGTGCAGGCCACTTCATATCTCTGCCACTCGTGTATGTGGATTTCACTTTCACCAAACAACAAATCTTTTAATTCTTGCGGTTAAATCTCTCAGCACAAAGTGTTGTCTCGCGGGACATGAAATTATCTCTCTGAAAAAATCTTGTCTCGTCACAGGATTTTTTTTATTATATATACATATATTGCGGAACCTGGCTCGGACACAGACAGACGGACATCGTTTTTAAAGTCACCACACACGTTTATTTACAGTTTATTTACAGTTCAAGTGAACTACAACCCAGTGCCGCAGCACCAATCACCCCAGTCCAGGCCCTCAATAAAATGTCTTCTCTCTCACTTCAGGCAGCCTCCTTGCTTCCTCCAGAGACCTCGTCCTCTTCCACCTGACTGTAGCCTTGAATGAAGGGAGGCGGCCCCTTTTATAATCACCCGATGTGCTCCAGGTGTTTCCCAGCAATCTTCCATCGACACACCCCAGTGTGGTGGAAGTGCCGGCTGCATCCCCAGAAGCATTTCTGGGTGTGACGGAATTGCTGAGGTCCAGGGCTGCCACGGCATCTGGGTGCCCCCTGACAGTGACCACTGGCCCCTACAGGGTTGAGCTTCAAAGCTCTGTACCTGTGGCCCCCAAAGCAACCAGGGCGGTCGCCCCCTCATGGTTTGGAGGAGGTGCAAGCCCTCCTCCGGTCCTCCTGGGCATCCCGACTGGGTACCACCCCCAGCCGCGTGCCACTATATATATATATATATATATATATATATATATATATATAATATGTGGAAGCAAAGGTCTGTGACATGGTTTGCATATTTTTAGTTCCACAAAGGGAGAAAATGAGTCACGTATCTTAAAATAGTTTCTTTTTCCTAAGCTTTCGACAACCTGCCAGATGTCATCATCAGAGGAAAATGATTAGACATACAGGAATCAAAGCCAATATATAGCTGTTGAAGGGAAAGTGTTGGTCATAAAGTCTTTTTTATTATTTAGATTTTCGTCTTTTTAAGCCTAAATATACTGGGTTCAAGTCCAAGTGTCACTGGCATTTTCATTAGATAGCCATGATTCAGCCAGCTCTCTGGCACTCTTAGTATTGGCCCTCAATTTTACATTCACAGTGTCCCAGTTAATTGTGTGTCCAGTGGAACTTGTATGTGTGTGAATCAGAGGCTATGGGTCTTTCCTTCTGACAGGATTGCAATGTTCCTATATACGTGTTGTGAGTCTTTTAGATGTTTATCCCATGTATAGCGTTGGGCACGCACTGCATGGAATGCTGTAAACAGTTTGTGTTCTATCTTGAGCTCAGATCTGGACAGGACGTTTGCTGTACTTTCTGACACGCCACATTGATAAGGAAGGGTATGGTACGTGCAGTGGGGGACCGAGTTGGAATCGGCTGTTTGTTGAGGTCGGTGGCGTCTTCTATATAGGCATTATTTAATAAATGTCTTTGGATAGCCGTTTTTTAATGTGAATAGATGAAAAAGATAATGTCTTTTCTTTTTTGTGTCCATTGTGTTACAATGGGTGTTAATCCTTTTGAACAAAGTCCTATTCCAGCTCTGTTTATATGATGAAGGATGGTTGCTGGAAAAGTGTAGTATTGTTTCAGCATAACAATTCTTGTGATAAACACTTTAATTAAACTGGAGTGGTTACCTCTTCCAATAGAAATGTCAAGGAAATTGATGCAATGGTTTATTTCTTTGTCCATCGTGAATTACATTGCAGGGAATACAGAGTTGATGTGGTTGTAGAATAAATTCAGCAGGTTATATTTTAATATGACTAATGTGTCGTTGATGTAGAGTATCCAGAGTTTAAGTCTGAACTGAGTTAGAGCCACACTTTCAAATCACTGCATAACCAATTCAGCTAAAAGTCCTGATAATAGAAAGCCCATTGACAAGCCTTCTTTCTGTTGTGATATATGGCCAGCCGTTATTCCCAGCCAATACCCCCAGGCCGCCAGGTGGAGCCCTTCCTGCAGCATGGAGGTGCCCTGACTGCCAGCAGGGAATCCTGGACAATGCAGTTTTTATCCCCAGCCCTGCTGGATACCATGGGGGCCGCTAGAGGACGCTGCAGGGAGGAACAAGGATTATTTGCCCTACGCCCCTGAAGTACATCCAAGTCACATGGACAGGAGGAATGACGTGCTTCCGGAGTGAAGACAAAGGATTTTTATCTGACCCGGAAGTGTTCCTAGTCACGTGGACAGAGAGGGTGAAACACGTCCGGGTCATGGACTATAAAGGACTATGGGAAATCCCAGATGAGTGAGCTGAGCTGGGTGGAAGGGTGGCAACGCGTCTGGGAGTGTGGAGGAATTGATTAGAGTAGTGATTATTGATTTATTATTGAGTTTATGAGTATTGTGGAGAGGAGGGTGCTTTGTGCATGTTATTGCCTAAATAAATTTAATATTTGGACTTTTACCTGGTATCTGACATATTGTCCGAGGGTTCCAGGGAGCGAGAGCACCCAAATCTGTCACCCATCTACAGTATTTTTATGAAAATGGAAGTGGGTATTTTGGCAAAGTGATATTAGATGCATTATGTTCTTAGTGGTCAGCTTCATTTGTGCCATCATGGTGAAGTCGTTATTTAGTTTTGTCAATAACGTCTCTGTGGCCAGATGAATTAGGATTGTAGTATATAACAACACAACATCAAAAGAGACCATGATCGCATCATCAGCAATGGATATATTCTTCAGATGCTATAATGCCATCTCTGTTTGAGCATATGAAAAAGTCTTTTAGATAAGTTATAATATGGTCCACCTGTTAGGCTGACCACAGGTCTGAATTTTAAAGAGGTCTTGTGGGTTTTTGGAAGGTCATAGAATTCCGGGCTGATCACATCATATGTATATTTGTAGCTAGAGATCCATAAAGGGAGAAAGTGAGTCACGTATCTTAAAATAGTTTTTTACTCCTAAGCTTTCCACAACCTGCCAGGTGTCATTATCAGAGGAAATGATTAGACAAAAATAAAGAGTGACACCATGACCCAGTATATTCTAAAGGCAAAAAACTATAAAGCTTTTCAGCAAAAGAATGTCTCTAAGGACATTCGGTACGTGCAGTGAGGAACCGTACCTTGAATTATTAAAGGTAGCACATGTCTCACATTAGACTATCCTAAATGGCGACACTTCCAGTTAGTTACAGGTCAGACAGGAAGAAGCGGGTCCAGGTGGACATACACCAGAAGTGACGTCAAAGGTGGTGAGGTTGTCAATCAATCGGTCTCTGAAGAGAAAAGGTGTTAGAATACAGTGCCACCATGTGGATCAGCGAGAAATTGCCACCACCAGAGTCTTTAAGCTTGTCACGTTTGAATGACAGATTAAAGAATAAATCACACTTACATATTGATTATTTTTCACAGTTCTCTGTCCTATTCTGTCCTATTCTCTGTCTGGCTATTAAAAAAGTATGTAAAGAAAAAAATGATTAGTAGTTAGTGGAGTCACTTTAGATGCAAATATGTCTGTATTAGTACAGGCGGACTGAAGTTCCTCATTAGCAGGGTGAAGACAGAAGAAATGGTGAACCTAAAGGAAAGATAAAGTATTGGATAAGCCAGAATCTGAGAGAGAAAGGTGATATTGAAATAAGAAACACAAACAATATGTTTTAATTTGCAGCAAATGTGAGGTGCATTTGAGCTACTGTATATCACCCCTTTGAATGAAATGTGACTTAATTTTCTTATACTTTAAATTCATATTTCTTTGAATCTTAGAATTCTTAGAAATATATCTTTAATACATATTTTGTCCTCAACCTGTTCTAAAAATCAGAAGGTTATTTCTCTTATCAGTAAGAGGCACCAATTAACATGTCTTAATTTTCTGTTTTTTGGTTGGCCAATATGGGATTTGCTATACAACAACACAGATTTTTAATGATCATCAGGAACTGCAGACCGTGATAAAAAAAAATATCAAGACGGCATATCAGCTTTTTAATTTGGTGTGCAGAAATATTCAGTGCCACAAAGAAGGATTTACGTCCTTCTTGGCTTCTATTTGCATAGTTTTGATGATGAATGTTTTCAGATCTTTAATAAAAGTCTAGTATTAGATAACGGATGCCTGAGTAAACATTTTTTACTTTTTTATTTAGTTTTATATCTAACGATCAAAGTTATTCATCACCAACTACCACTGTGTGAAAGTAATTGCCCCCTAGTTAAATCAACCCGTTTAATAAGGTAATTAGAGCCAGCTGATTGAACATAACCAGTCTTGGTAACAGCCAGACCTACTCAATATAGACTTCACTTTTTTTGGACGTTATCATCAATCAAGTTGCCAGTGTTAAGATTGAGCTAGTGCATAATGCAATTTTATAATGGTAGTCCTACTGAGATCAGAAGACAGTTCTTGACTGAACTACAGTGACAGTCGTCATCTCCAAATTAAATACACTTGAAGGAGTAGTGTATCTGCTTAGGAATGACTACCCTAAAAAAAATGTCAAAGAGCTGCAGGTGTCAGTGTTTATGGCACAATCAGAAAGAAACTGAGCAAAAGCAGGCTTCACTGAAGAGCAGCACAGTGGAAAGCACTGCTAATCAAGAACAACATAGATGCTCATCTTTCATTTGCCAGGAAGGGCCATGAATTGTGTTCTTTATTACAAAATCATTCTGGGTAATATCTGAAACTGGAGCATAGTTGTGTCATGCAGTAAAAACGTGACCCAAAATTTAAAAGTAAGTATACACCCCAAATGGACTTGCCTATTGAAACTTTAGAACTAAACTGAGCAGAGATGCTGCGGTAGGATTTAAAAAACAAAAAAAAAATACTCATGAGTGCGAATTCCAGCAGTTTTACAAGGAAATGTGAGCTAAAATTCCTCCACAGGAATAGCAAAGACTGATACTGAATTATTAAAGGTAGCACACTCCAATAGTAAGTATAAGAAGACAATTACTTATTTGCACTGTGCTGTTTGTGACTGGTTAATGTTTTTCACTCAGTACATTTCCTAAATTTAAAAAGTGTTTAAATTTGTTGATTCAGAAATTAGATGCAGTCATTAGGGAGACAAAACGTTTTTACTGCACTGCATTATGTACTTCATGTTTCACTAAATGACTGTGCTTTGAATGCTGTATTCATGATGACAAATAGCAATCACATTAAGAACTGCTCAAATTAATTGTTCCTACTTCAGATACACAAGAATATCAATATTTGTTGTTCTGAACCTAAATATGAACATGAATCTGGTGTAGCAGCAGTGAGGAGGAGTTGTAATAAACCAAAAAGAATTTTTGAGAATTCCCTTCTACTGTTGCTCAGTCCTTCAGTCAAGTCTGACTCTTTGTGACCTCATAGACTCTATCATGTCAGGCCTGTCTCTCACAAAAAGCTTCTCTCAGCTCTTGCAGGCTTATGTTCATTACTTCAGCAATGCCATCCATCCATCTTAACTTCTGCTGCCTCTACCTTTTCATTTTGCTCTTTCCCAGCTTCAGAGTCTTTTGTAGTTTATCCTGAGTTTTTATTAGGTGGTAAAAGTAAGTGTGTTTTAGTATCACTTTTAGTCCACTGTCACTATCATTGCTGATTGGTTGGATTTACAAGTTACTGAGCATTACCATGCTGGCATCTGAAATGAGTGCACTTAGTTGGTAGGGCAATTCCAAAAAGCGCTCATACTTTTTTGAAATGAGAATACAAATGTCACTTTTTCCAATCCAACCTGTTGTGGTTTCAAAATTTGTGAGCAATATTTTGATAGCACCATCTTGCATGGTATTAAACACTTCCTGGCACTTTGTTGTTAGCAGTGCTTTATAGAAGCCATCTTACTTCACTCTCAACACAAGAGGTCTGGGTCTACATCAGTGAATATACCGTTATAGGAATTAGTGATGTTAGGCTCCTTCCTGTATAGTTCTTTTTGTATATTTCTGCCACCTCTTCTTAAACTCTCATTTTCTTATGAAAGGTCCCCTTGATTTTTATCATTTTTGCCCTATGTCATTTCGTTTTGTGTTTTTTCTGTTTAAGATATTCTTGTGGCTGCCTCTTGAACAATGTCACAAACTGTTTTCCATACAGGTGATGTATCAACAGATCTAATTCCTTAAACCTGTTCTTTACCTTCACTACATATTCATAAGGAAAATCGCCAAGTTCATATCTGCTTGGTTTGATGACTTTTTTTGTCTTCTTATGTTAATGCTAAACTTTGCAGTAATAAGATCATGCTCTGATCCATAGTCTTTTACGCTGAACAGAGTTTCTCCATTTTTTGTGCAGAGTAGTTAGTCAGTCTGTTTTCAGTACTGACTACCTTGTGATATCCATATGTAGAGAAAACTCTTAAGGCTGTTGAAAAAAGGTACTTGCTAAGAGAGACAAATTATCTTGGCACAGTTCAACTAGTCTATGTACCTCTTCATTCAGTACTCCAAGGCCAAACTAGCCTATTATTCCAGTTGCCTATTGACTGCTGACATTAGCATTCCAGACACTTACAATGAATGCAGCATCTTTTTAAAACATTATGTCCGGTATGTGCTATAAATCTTCATAAAATTGTTGACTTTGGGCTTTTCAGCTTCTACGGTTGGAGCACAGTCATAGATCAGTGTGATGTTGCATATTTTGCCTTGGATTCAAAGTAATATAATTTTTTAAACTGTACCCAAACACGCTTTAATTTATTACAAAGACTACTCCATTTCTTCTGCTGGCATCTCTTAGCCTAATCATTAAACTTTCTGTAGTAGAAGATTCATTTTAGTTTACTAATTCCTAAGATGTTGGTGTTTAGTCTTGACATTTCATGTTTCGCAACTCTGATTTTGCCTTGGCTCATAGCTCTTAAATTCCAGGCTCCAATGTTATATCATTAATTTTAGTCATTAAACTTTCCTTTCCGTCTCCGCACAATTCAAAAGAAATTTAATTCAATTCAAACTATTTTTGTGTAGTACTCTTCACAGAGTTTATGGGAACAATACAATGGCAAACATTGTATAATGCACATAATGTACATAAAGCTACTGATTATTTTAAACATAGAGCAATGAATGTTAAAAATTTATTTCCATTAATATCATTACATATGGACAGTTGTCAATAGAGGAGTGGAAAATCAGAACTCCATTCAGCAGCAAATAGATCTCTTGGGGGTCCACAGTCAGTTATAACAGAGAAATCAAAGTCAGACTCAGTCACAGTCCTGCAGACCAAGGCCAACTGGCTACCCACCCACTCCTGGACATTCAACAGTATAATATAAATTTGTAGTGGACAGTCAAATAAGCGGACAAAATCATTTCATACTTGGATTTTCTGGCATCTTTCTTATGGGCAAGAAAACAGGTTAGAAATACAGCAGTGACACCAAGAGTTACAAGAGGACATTGAGAGGAGAATCAGACTTACACTTGCATTGCAGTGATTTATAATACTTAATGACTTGTGATACTGACTATACAAACGACTAACAAACAGAGATGCAAAATGCATAGCTAATCAGCTCCTCTAATCAAAGTATGCTAGACTAAAGTATTAACTTTTCAGTCTGGATTAAGAGCTGGTAGATAATTCCACAGCTTTGGGGTCCTGTAATTAAAAACTCAACCCTGACGTTTGTTTTGTTAATGTTTGGAATCTTTAGTAGGCCAGCATCTTGAAATCTTAATGCATATTCTAGTTTGTAAGTAATAATACGTTCAGATAGGTACGTGGGGCTGAGGCCATTTAAAACCAGTGGTGGAGGAAGTACTCAAGCAATTCAGTTAAGTTAAAGTACAAATAAATAAGCAAAAATGTACTCTAGTAAAAGCTGAAGTACCCCATTGAACTTTCCACTTAAGTAAAAGTATGCAGCTTAGTTACTTTTCCTTAAACAACATTAAAAAATGTTTTTCAAATGAGCTCCACCGTTAACAATACATTTTACTAAATGAGTCTGCAAACAGGTTAAAAAAAAAAAAAGAACAGCAAAATTATTTCTAAAAAATATATTCACTGTTTGGATTTTATACAGGAGATTGAATAAATCTTGCTAAATAATATTGGGAAATGTCTACTTTGAATGTTTAACTCTGACTGATAACTACTGACTAATGTCTATTGCTTGTCTCACCCTGTTAATGTTTTCTGGTGTTCTTGCAGTTCTCATTGGTCTCACTGATATTTATTGGACTAGTTTGCAATTATTGTGCAAAGAGAAGGAATTCTTCATAAGAAAGACATGTTAAACTTAATACAAAGTCTTCATTGCACCTTAGTTATAGATTTATATTTAATGTATGTAGTAAAAGTGACCATGTAATGAAAAATGGACTAGTTATCCATGATCACTGAAACCTAATTTAGCATAAAACACGGCCATGGCACTATATATACCCTCAGTCTTTTGACTATCCCCTCACAAAACCCCAAAAATTGTCACACTCTTGTGCCACATCTACTATTTTTATTTCGAAATTTCAAAATAGGACCGCAGTCTTGTCACCTCATAAGCTCGTCTGCCATTTCCTCCTCTCTCCTCCTTTCTTATACTTGTCTTTGTTGATGACTTCCTCACTTTGATTGTTTCGTTGATTCTGGGATTGGACGTCGGATTATTTTTTATTTTTTTGTACAGCAGAAATGGAGGCTCTGTGTGATTCCACAAAGGCATTGTTTTACATACTATACAATAAATATTACGCTAAATAGCGGGCAGTTTATCACTTGATACAGAATTTGTGCTTGGACAGACTTGGTTAATTTTACCACATGATTATGTGGCGACCCATCACAGACATGTCCACGACCCATAGCTTAAGAAAGAATGCTGTAAATGAAAGAGGCTGACAGAATCACGCATGCACTTTAGCACTCCTGTTGAGCTCTACAGATCAGTTAATTTATACTCACAAATTGATTCCCATAATTCACAGAAAAGAGTTGTTCAAAATTAGGGTTTTATAAAACATATGCATCTCTAACTCCCATCTTTGTTTTTCGGTATTCCATACTTCATTTTGATTAGTTATTTGTTTATTATATTAGTCCCCTTTGAAACAAAATTCTTTTCTATATTATCTACTACAAAGTTAATCCACACTGATTTCCATTTGTTAATGTACCAGACTTTGTAAAGAGTACTGAAATTGCAGTAAGCGCTACTCAAACTTTGTTTACCTCCAAAAGACACATATATTACCAATTGACAGAATTATTACGACACTGTTCAAATTAATTACATTCTCATGATATTCATCAAGTATATTTATTTACAATGTATATGAATTGCAAGTGTAGTAAATTAACTCTGGAGGAATCTACAAGGGGATCTGCTTTATGCTCATAATGACTAAAAACGTTACCACATCAGCACAGCATTTCCCTCAAATGGGAAAAATCACATGCTGTTGTTAAAGGAAACAGATGGACAAAATGGTTTCAATGGGTAACACATGGGAAGATGTCATAATCGGCTGTATGTTTAATACTGACATTTATAGTATATTCAGCAATGCTTCGTGCCCAAGTATTCTTGTGCATCAGTGTTTACACTCATTTGTAGTCCCTTTGCTTATAGTTGTAAAAAATTAAGGGTCATAAATAAAACTAGCTTTAAAACTAACAGTGTCTTTAACATAATGCAGATGCTCTGACATAATTGTACCATTGTGTGTTTTCCATCTATCCATCTTGTAAAAGCTTTATAGATGACGCAGCTTGTACTGAAGCATCTGTTGTATACACCAGATTTTGAGATGGCATTTGATCGAAGACTAATTTACTTATGAAATACTGGTTTACAAAAGCATTTCTGCAATTACAAAAGATAACGTTATTATTCAAAGTAAAGGAGGTAAATCACAAAAGTGAAACTTGTATCAATGCTTTTGTATTAAACACACCTTGGTAACACTTTAAATATGCATCTTAACTAGCAATTAATGATCTATAATAAAAACATTATTATTAAGAATAGTTATAGACTTTTTAA